>NC_056747.1:311159960-311377460 GCF_019279795.1 Protopterus annectens | reverse complement strand
GTGCAAAGCCTGATTCATCTGGGCCAGTACCTCCTACTTTCTTTATTCTGATATTTCTATTGTTTTGTATGCTAAGGATAGCCTGCCTAATTCATCACTGCCAGTGCCCCCCTATTTCAAGAGGTTTAAATAAAATGCATTTGATATCTTTATCTCACACAGGAAAAAAGTAGATGATTTTAAGACCATTTTTTTATTTCTGTCAATAATCAAATCTCAACTAATCATCTGCGAGCATCAGCTGAAAATTATTCTGTTGTAAAACACCTATGTGCTGAAATAATATCTACCGGATTGGCCCTTCCACTATGAAAAAGGCAAACCTTTTTGAGCTCACCTCTAAGTCTACTAAGATCCTGTGGGATAACTGCAAATCTTGAAACTGCAGCCCATATTTTATTCTTTAGCCATGGCTATCAGTTCAGTAACAGTTCTGACAAGACCCTCACTGCATTGTTGTTGCCACTACATTGGGGTTCTACCTGCTTTTGTATTCATCCCTGTTTTTTCTCTATAGGGCCTAAATATTGGGCATACTTACTCATTGGAGATTGGCTGGAAGCTATCTGATTTGTTTAATTGGAGTTGAGCAATTCTGACTGAAAGTCATTCACCCTCTCTTTTAACTGACTGTGATTGACTGTGATAAATATTTACCAAAAACTGACTGGTTATTATTATTATTATTATTATTATTATTATTAGTGCTGAATTATGATTAGTTCTCTAATTTTCATTATGATTGCTGTTTCACTGTTAGGAATATCATGAATTTTATTCTTTCCTTGCTCTTCTCATCCTCTTGGAGCCTAACTGGCATTAAAGCTTTCTGAAAATATACATCGTTCCACTGTGGCCTCCTTGGCTTTAACATGCTGCTATGCAACTCGCCAAAAATATGCTTAAGTTAATGCCATCAGTGATACTGTTTCACCTAATAATCCCAGAGGTTTAACTTGCCTGGATCCAATCTGTGAAAGAAGCCCACAAGTGCAAGTCTTTTGCATGGCTGAAAAGCTCCCCACCTAGTACATCCACCAGAACTTATATGCCACAGTTGCATAAACATGAAAAAGGGAGGAATGTCCCATACTTAAAGAATCACTGCTAGTGCATTTTTCACTGAAAACTGTAATCAGCAAGTTTGACATCAGGAGATGTGGCTCATAGAATGGATCCCTGAGGATTTAATATCAGGGAAGTGTAGAGACAATAGCAATACATGGCACAGCAGAGTACTTGTAGTTATATCCAAGAAGTAGATGGTTGGAGGCTTCAAATATCTCTCATAGCTCTTTCTGTATCATTATTCAGATAAATCTCCAATAGATCAAATATTCCACCAGAATGAAAAATATACAAATATGCAAAGTAAGTGATGTGGGTGTGGAGAAGCTGTGCTAGTATCATTAACATTTCACATGCCCAGCATAGAATTTTAAACTGAAATGTGTGTTTTTACTAGAAATGTCAGATATGCATTCAGTGCAAAGGACTGGGTTTTGCATTTTCACCAAAAATACAGGGTTGCTATTCTAGAAATGTCGGTATTTTAGCATTTCTTATAAAAAATAATGTCATAAAACAATCAAAAAGAATTTGTTGTTTTTTATGGCTTTCCCCTGAAGAACACAGCACCCTATATAGGGACTGTCTTGTGTTAAGGGGGACATATGGTAACTCCAAATTGTGCCATTCCTCTTTCTTATACCTTAACCAGTCCAGGGTTATCATCCCATGTCAAGGGAAATAGTGAAACCACCCAAATCCCCATACTGCACACATTTTATTTCATAATAGCATTTTTGTAGCACTTTCATTTTTAATGTCAGTTACACACATACAACACAATGTGATGTCCTCATTGTAATGTTAAACATTAAACCTATGCATCATACAAAATACTTAGGTATCACAGGTATACTTCACATCCTGTATTTCACTTTCCTAACATTGTTCAAACATCAATTTTATTAGTTTCACAGACATACAGACACTGACACACACAGACACACACACACACACACACACACACACACACACACACACACACTGACATGCCAACGCACACAAATATATCCACGTAACAACAAACCTTTTGCCCACACTACCCTAGTAACACAACACCATTTTTATTCACTATACAAAATGCTCATTCAACCCAAAAAGGCTTGCCCATAATATTTCATTCACTGGCATTTTCAGACATTCTCAGATCATGACTGAAATGAGTCTAAAGACCAGTTCTGTTACCTGGTAAATGAAAAAAAAAATACACAAACAAGCAAATGCATACCAAAACTTTTACCTTACTTTCCCAGCTCAAAGTAACATTTTCTGTCTAAAATTTGGTGAACTGTGAAAATAAAACAGATTGTGTTTCAAACAAACTGTGGTTTTAATCACTTTTTGTCAAAGATACATGGAGTGAACAACAGTGAGTGATGTAGTGAATTGCTGTTTACCATGACCAGTGATATACACCCTCTTTTAGCTCAGTGTCTCCCACAGTCATAACAATTTGCATCCTGCCCCTCTCTGGCACTGTTCCACTCAAACATCCAACCTCCTTCCTTTGAAGATGATTCCTTCTCTGATGTCTGCTGCCATCCTCCTGTAGATGTCCTCTGAGAAGATTCACATTACCTTCCCTAGCTTCCACTAGTGATGTACCCGTGGAAAGAACCATTTGAACTAGAACATGTTAATTACTTTGTAGAGGTGAATTTGGGATGTGCCAAATGAATTTCCTACATGTTATCACAAAGTTTTATGTTATTCCTGATGTAAAATCCTAACTGGATGATAACTGTAAATGTCCACTAGTGTGAGATGGAAATACTGTTGTTAAAAGTAAGACATTATTTAAGGATAATTAAGTTTACCTATTGACAGTTGGAAGAACAAGCAGAAAGCCAGTACATATAGGTTGATAATATCTATCCAGCAGGTTTTTATACACAAAAAGTAGATTTTTTACAACTCTGCTGCCCTTCCTTTTCTGGAAAACACCTGTTACTACAAATAACTGATTGTTAAAAGATGTTCAGAGAAAGCTGAAAATACCGTTACAGTAAAAGACAATACTGGACCCAGAAAATTGTTGTGATCTCAGTTTGTTGCTCCTTAAATTAGAAGTGAAAAGGAGGGCATGCAGTCACTAAATGGCATTATATATTCAGATGACTTATTTAGCCTATATAATTTCTTGCACTGTACATGCAGTTGTACTAAGATCTGATAGAAGAGTCCAAGAAATTCACATAAGTATAAAACTAGATTGTAAGAAGCTGATTTTTGCAATGCAGTTTATTTTTCTGTTCATCTTCAGTCACTTTAAGGATGATCTGAAGAATTTACTAGGTAACCATAGCACGGCATGGGGATCTGTATTAGTGAAGCTATTCAGTTTGACAAATGAACAATACTGACATGTCAACTGAGACACAACTCAGTGTAAATTTAATGTGCTGCCTGCAGAGGCCTGAAAGAAAGGGTCCTTATTTAACATGCGCAAACAACCATTCGTTTTCCAAAGTGTGGCATATACCTTATTTCTAATGTTACATATATTTTACAGAGAAATATGAGTTAATGCCAAACCCAGTAAAAGTCCTGTGTTGTTTCCAGGTATTGAATGTTTTTTGGTTTAGACTGACTGCAACTGATGGCATCCTGCCATGTGCGTGCATGCACGTGCACAGACACACACACACACACACACACACACACAAATACGCATGCACATGTGCTCCTGAAGAATGGCAAAACAGCAGATGGTGGAAATATAACTGTTGAATTGCATGAAATTATCTTTGTTTTTCATTATGGATCTTAATGATGATGGCTTCTCTTGCAATTTTAGTATTAACATGCATTCCTATGAATCTTTTTTGGAAAGGGGGTTTATTCATTGGCAAGCCTAAAGAGTTCGTCATGGTTGACATTTAGCATGCTACCACTCACCATATCAGGTCGAGTAGCAGTGATTTTTACAGTTATGCCTGTGCAATGAACTGTGAGCACAAGCTTCAGTTTGGTTCTGAGCTAGAAATAGAAACTAATTATAGGCAGAAGCTGCAGACATAAGGATTAGAAAAGCTTACGGCGCCTAGTAGAAAGGTAGAACCAGCAGCCATTCACTGCCCCCTCCCCCACATGTGCACAATTCTTGGACCAATGAGTTTCTCGGGAGTCACTTCAATAACATAAACATTTCTAATCACTTTTGATGATGTGCAACTTAAATGACAACAGCAACAGCAGGCTCAATGAATATATTTCAGATTCTTGCCTTTGTTCACACTTTCAGCCCACTATCAGAATTAAGGTATGACAGTCACTCTTTATGCAATTTTCTAAATGCTGTGGACCGCTCTCATTTTCAACATGGTGATATATTAACACTTCTTTCATCTCTATTTTTAGAGTCGCAGTTGCATATGACCAATGTTTTATAGGCTCTCACTACGGCTTATTCCTCTGCACCTGATCCCTTGTCTCTCCTCTGCCCCCTTATTTACTTTATGCTCCTTTTCCATATGTCATTCTGTCCTGCCTGACACACAGATGACATCATTTACACCTCCAAGAGTTACAGATGTCATTCTGATGCCCTACCAGTGTAGTCTCTGCCACTCTCTCTGTATAGTTGTCTATACCATTTTTTTGTATACTTCTTGTTATTTTCTTTACACGTAAGGCTTCTTCCTATACTGAAAAAAAAAACTATTATATAAAGTTCTTTGTCTTTAAAAGGTGGAGCAGCATGACCTTTTAATTCTGAAATGGTCCTCTTTTTTGCCATTTGCTTCACTTAAACTATTTTATAGGATTTTGTGTGTCCAGTCTGATTATCAGAAGGGTGCAGCACACTGATTTCTCCATTCTTTATGGGACTATTGTCATTCCACATAAGGATAACTGGCACTAATATATGGCATGTGTAAGTATGGATTTAGCTAAGACCTTTAATTCTGTTACTCACTACTTCCTCTTGGTTGGGCAGTGATACTTAGGACTATCAGGTCTGTAGGCAGGTGGTCTTTATCCTGCCTAGCAGGAAGACAGCTGTCAGTCCCAAAATGGTGCATCATAGTTTTCAACTTTCCATTTCCAAAATGCAGAGCGAGACCTCTTCTACCGAGTGGAACAAATGGACAACATGTAGAACCTTTCCTATCAGCTTCATCAAAGAAACTTATAGCATGGTTAATCACTTGTTTTTCCTACATACAGCAAATTCTTTTCATGAATTAATATAATACAGCATTATTTACCATGAATATATGTAAAAAAATCTTAACATTGAAATGTAAGGCAGACACATTCATTGTGGAAGAGTGTAAAGTATGAACTTTTAAAAATGCAACATGAGGAACATTCCTCACAACGAGGTACATTGAGAGGTATACGATAAACTATATGTGCTCTTTTTCCAGTCTTGTCTGACTTGGGCTGTCACTTTCCTAAACAAGCCACTTACCTTCAGGTGCATTCATGCCAGGATCCATCTTTTTTCGGTGTCTTTTCTGAACCGAAACGCACTTACAGTGTTTCTGCAACTGTTTTCTGTACAACTCAGATTAACTCCCAATGAACAACAGTAAAATAATTTTGTACTTCTTTACTACCAGTTGCTGCCTTACCTGACTCTGTCACCAGTCTTTTGACTTTGGCATTCTATTAAGCTGTTGCTAGCTTTCACTATGTAAGTATGCAAAATACTCCGCATAGGTTCATAGGTTGGTACTGGGCTATCTGCCCGAAGGCATATATTAGCCCAGCCACATTGTGTGGTATTCACTGCCCCTTTAGTAGTTCCCTAGACCCTTGTACTAGCAGCTAGTACCCTTAGCCCCTATCTAGTAGTGCTGTTGGTGTGATCCCCGGTGTGAACTTTCTGTTACCCATCCACTCATCAAGGTTCCTCTTGAAGAGTGATAGTGAGGGGCTCTGTCTTATGTAGATCGGGACCCTGTTCCATAGTAAGGGAAGTCACTGTGAAGGGAATCTATCCCTCCACATGTTCTATTCATCCAGATCTCTTTTCCCTCAGTGACACATACACACACAAGACGATCTCTGTGTCTTTCGGCTTTTCCCGGTTAGGGGTCGCCACAGCAGAACTCCGGTCCGCTAATGATTGGTAGTTGACTTTTACGTACCGAGTTACCAGCTCTGATGCACAACCTTCAATGAAGGTACACCCATTCACGCATGTCTCCAAGTCTAGCTGAGAATCGAACCGAACAGCGTCTTACTGTGAGGCGACAATGCTACCGCCACCGCAACACACACACACAAGACGATAAACTGCTTAAACAAGAATTGGTGATGCCTGCCCCTAGTTCTGCAATACTACCATTAACAATATGCCTCATTTTTTTTTTAGTTAGAAACTTCATTTTTTTAACAAAACAAAACAAGAAAGCGATAGCTTAAATGTGAGATATTGCTTCTAAATGTTGTAACATAAAGCATTCATCTGTTCATTAGATCAACAAAAGATACCTGGTGCTGTGTAATTTTTAAAAACAAGATCTAATTATAACAGCAGAGTTAATGGATTTTCACAATGCTAACATTTTAAATCATGTTTAGCAAGCATTGCTAGACTGATTCCATTGTTAAGGCTGTAGTTCTTATAAAAAGAAAGGAAATTAGATCAAGTTATTTCAATGATGTCTGATTTCTTTTGTTACATTTCAGGCAAACCCTTTTCTGCAACCCAATGAGCGCTTATTATTATGCGTGTTTTTTAGCAATGAGCAGAGTGAGGGGTTTCCAGTTCAAAACCAGTAGTCTCTTTGTGAGTAGGGAGAGCAAGTAGCATTCATGAAAGCTGCTTAGAAAAGAGAAACCTTGAATCTGTATATATAGAATCAAAATATTTCAAGTCAGTTTTATTTTGACATCTTCGCCTCAGCTCTTTGTGGCTGCATTATTTTCTGTTTCATTTGTTTTTTTTTTATTTTTACTGTTGCTGCTTCTCTTTGTGACCATATTTCTCTAATTTACTTGTCATTACTACTCTGCCATGATGTACTCTTCCTGCAACTTCTTTGTCACACTTTTCTTTTGATATCACGCTGCATTGTTTCAGGGAATCGACTTGAAGCTGTCAGACCTTGCTATATAACTGTCTGTGAGGCAGTAAACTCCTTTGAAACCAGCTGCATGACACTGAAGTCATTGTTGCTTCCTTTCTTAGGGTACATAACAAGGGTACATAACCTTACACTACCAAAGGTGGTACGGATAAAAATAAAGTAAAACAGAAGAAGTTCGAATTCCACCACCACAACTGTTAAAACCACTTTTATTAACTCAAAAAAAATAGTTGATAAAATCGTGTGAAGATTTGCTGGTAAAACAACAGTCGAAAGTCCCTTCTCAAATGATAAGCACTTTTGGTAAACCTTCTTCATTTCCAAGATAATTTCAAGTAACATATATAACAAATTTGCCCTTGGTGCAGAGATTTCACAGGTCTCAACCATTCTAATATCTTCAAGTCCATACTCATTAGGAATTAAAGTGAATAGACTGCAAATGTCCATAGTGACAAGTAAAAGGTCAGAATGGTCTGTTACTCCTTCCATTACTGAACTTAACTCACTACATCCAAGTGACGCCTCCAGGTGCATCTGTAGTTACCTCCTACTGCTCCTCTAGGCGTCAAATATTACTTCTTCATATTTGCATTAATAATTCCAAAACCATGCTTCATACAAGGTATCAGAATATTTTATCTTGAAGCATACATGATGGCAAACACAATTATATTGATATTTGACCTCTGTCAATGAGTATTTGTTAGAATTAAGGTGATAACTTCATTTTTTAAAGGCTCAGGTCACACCCACTAAGAGTTAAAGGTACACACTCAAATGAGTTGTACTGGAGGGATTGGTAAGAAAATCACCCATTTCACGTAGTACTGTAGTTGCATTCAGCAGTAAAGTTTAAGTTCTTTCTTCACATGTACTGATAAAGTCTCAGTAACCCATCCTTGACCAGCCACAATGGGTCTCAAGGGTGGGTCTTGAATATCTTTATGGATCCTGGGAAATCCACTGATGGAGTGAATAGTCAGATGTGGCATTTCTAAACAAGTCAAAAAGTTCTTGGTTAATAAGACCTTCCATTAAAATATCATGTAGATTACTTTTGACATGGGAAATCTCTGCACCAAAGGCAGATTTATTAAGTATGTTACTTGAAATGATCTTGGAAATGAATCTTTTTATTTAGGGTAAAGACATATATTGGCAGACATGGGGGTAGCCATGGGTACCCCCTGTGCCAATAGCTTATCTAACTTGGTTCTCTCAGAATGGGAAAGGAACAAAATACTTAACCCTACCAATCCTTGGCAACAGAATATAATATATTATGGCCGCTTTGTGGACAACCTTTGTTTGCTATGGAAAGGTGGAGAAGATCAACTTACTTTGTTCATAAGATATTTGAACCGAGCCACTAATTTCCTAGTTTTCTCGGGACATTGGTCTCGGACTAATATAGATTTACTCGGAGAGATCATTATCTCCATAAAAACAGTATGCATCCAAGACATGTGACTTCTATCTGGAGTCATGCTTACATCATCGCCTTCCACAAAGGTGGCAAAATACTGATACCACCATCTTCAGGCCTATTGCCATCCTTTCCCTTCTTTCTAAAATACTAGAGAAAACAATGCAAGCACAACTCATGGCACACCTAACACTAAACAATCTCCTCTCCCCTACCCAACATGGCTTCTGCCCTGGCCACAGCACCATGACTGCCCTTCATTCCTTTCTTGAAACCATAAACCTCAAACACGACTCAGGCAAGTTTGTATCCACACTATTCCTAGATCTGTCAAAGACCTTTGGCACCATCTCACACACCCTACTTATATCCCAACTCTCCACCCTACACCTCTTTCCCACCACCATTGACTGGTTTTGCATCTACTTGTCCAATCGCCAACAAGTTGCCCAATGGAAAACTTCAACCTCCCCCTTCCTTCCCATACCCACAGGTGTCCTACAAGGTTTGTTCTTGGCCCTCTTCTCTTCAACCTATTCATTAACAACTTTCACCCATCCATCCCAGACTCATCTATCATCCAATATGCAGATGACTCAACAATCATCTGCTCAGCTTTCTCCCCCTCCAAGCTCCTAGCAAAATCCCAACTAGCCTTCTCCAAAACAGAAACCTGGATGCAGTCTAATCATCTGGCACTAAATGCAAATAAAACCAAACTAATGTTTTTTCCCCTACCAAAAACTCCATTGACAAATCCACATTCACCATACAGAGCCAAAACAACACCCTCCTTGAAATCCTTCCCAACACCAAGCTTTTTGGCATCATTATCGATGAAGAACTAAAATCTGACACCCACATCCACTCCACAATCAAGAAAATCCACCAAAAGTTAGGTCTCCTCTACATGCACAACCATTTCCTAAGCCCATCTACCCGTCAAACTCTTGCATCCACTTTAATACTCCCCTCCCTTATGTATGGTGCCCCTCTTTTCACTAATCACAATCTTGGCCTTCGGTCTAAACTTGACTCCTGCTACCACAAGATCTCCAAATTTGCAACCAATTCAAAAAACTCATTCCATCACTGCCACTCCCTCCTCATCCTCCACTGGCTTGAACTACCCAACTACCTCAATTACCTACAACTCACCATTGCCCACAAGCTCATCTTTAAACCTGCCAACTGCCCAGCTCTTGTTACTTCCTTAAAACCTTACATTCCCAACTGCTCACTCAGATCTAAAAACCAAAATCTCCTTCAGATCCACAAACCTGTACGACTTCCTGGTCATCTACTGCTGTCCCACTCCTTAGCTAAACAGTGTAATTTTCTCCCCACACACCTACACAACCTACCTAACCACACAAATTTCAAATCTCAGCTACTCTCTCATCTTTCTTCTAAATGGGAATGCCCTTGCCACGCTCAAACTTAAACCCCTCCCCCCTCATTCCACCTTGCACTGATTCATCCAACTACCTCTACTATTACATCATCCCACCCAAAACAGTCCCTCCCCTACTAAAAACTATTTTTTTCTCTAATATCTATTGTATTATACTCTCCAATCTCAAATATACTATTACCCTCTCCATGCATAATATTTTCCTAACCTACTGATGGCTAGTAGCTATATATTTTGAAATGTTAAACCTACAATTGAGTTTATATCAAAAATATTCACTTTATGTAAATGTTGAAATTTCTGTATTGAATTATGTCTTTTCATTTTTGTAACATTGTGACAAGCCAAATTGCAAATATCATGGAGCTTATCTGTAAATGTTTAATTAGTTGTATGAACTATGTCCTTTTGTAACATGTGAAATGTAACTTGCAATTATTGTGGAGCTTTTCTACCTGGGCCTCCACTGAAAACAGACTCTTTTTGGCCCAGTGGACTTCCCCAGTCATCAGACTTAAATAAATAAATAAACTGTGACTAAAAATATTATGCGAAATGAGACAACACGCATATCTAGATTAGGTACACAAGATTTAGCATTTGATAGAGAAACGGAGAATTTACAGGGTTATTTGCAAAACCAAGGTTATTCTGCGAAAGATACCTCCATGAATACAGCAGATATATGTCAGGTAAGAAAGAATAAAGGGAGACCATATAGTAGGAAGAAAGTACCTGATATAGACACACAAATGAATAATGTAAATGATAACAAAAGTACTACTAGATTTCTGCATACTTTTTCGACTGATAATATACATTTCTGTAACATTATTAGAAAGCACTGGCCTATTCTAACCCAAGATGATAAGCTGCGGAATATAGTAGGAGAGAAACCAAAGTTTGCATTTAAGAATAGAAAAAATCTGAAGAGATTGTTATGCCAAAAAAATGGATTTCACAAAGTAAAAACGGTGGACACAAAAGGAACCTTTAAATGAGGAAAATGTCTTGCTTGCAGCCCTATAGACACCAGCAATTTTTTTTGCCATCCTATCTCGGGTCTTGAATATCAGTTTTCATGTAGAGCCACTTGTAATACCCAACATGTGGTATATTTGGCAACATGTAAATTGTGTCTGGCTTTCCATGTTGGAAAAACTGATCAGGCGTTTAAAAATAGAATCCAGAGGCATTTACGTGATATACAGAATGAAAATGAGAATAATGCCCTAGCATCTCATGTGCTGCACTTTCCCACACACACACATTCAGTTTCAAAGTGATGGAATGCATGTACTTAGTGAATAAAGAAGATGACACCACCAAAAGAACTGAGAGAAATGAGATTAAATGGATTGTGAATCTCCCAGCTGACCGCCCACCAGGTCTCAGTATAGTAGTCCCACTGAGACCTATTTTGAAAGCAAGAAGACCAATGATTGGTTGAGGGAGAGGTGTGCCTCCCACCTTAACTGTAGATTGGATGCAAGCTTTTCATTGAGAAAGAGGGCGATGGCTTGTTACGTAAACTCTGATAAGAAGATGCGTTCTTTTAATGTCTGATTGAGTCCTGGTCTTCTATACGATCTGAGGAAGGTTTACTGAAAGTACTTATCGTTTGAGAAGGGACTTTTGACTCTCTTGTTTTACCAGCTAATCCTCACACAATTTTATCAAATATTTTTACATTTTGAGTTAATAAAAGTGGTTTTAACAGTTGTGGTGGTGGAATTCAGACTTCTACTTCTTTCCTAGGGTACACGGTTTGATTCTAACTTCATTTGCCTACTGTGTGACTTTGAGCAAATCACTTAACCGGATGGTTCTTCTAGGTTGCCAATGTCCAGTGGGCTTACTTAGTCAACAAATAGGTAAAAAAAGTGGTAAAAGAGCACAATGGTCTATCATCCTGCATAGTAGTGTTTTAGTCTTTTATCACCTAGACCCAATTTTTATGTTGTTAGTTACTGATCGCCTCCTTATCTCAGGTTCTAAAATGCTGACATTCCATAAAATTATCCATTTTTTTTCATTTCTATACCCCATTGCTGATTCTGCATCAAGAACGTTTTAATCAGTCTTATGAAATTCATATTAGTCCTAATAATACTTTGACTGTTTAAGCTGGGATTTTATAAGTAGGTAATGAAAATATTTGCATTCTGTGATAGAATTATAAGGTTGATTAGGATGATATATGAGAGATCAGAGGTGAAAATTAGAGTATGTGGGGAGAGTTCTATCTAATAAGTTCTGTTTGAGCAGAGGAGCCTGGCAGGGGTGTTTTATTACCCCTTTGTAATATGCGTTAAATTTAGTATTATTGCAAAGAAAATAAGGGACTCAGAAATTCAAGAATATAATTGGTATGGTAGTAAAAATAGTTGGTTTTATTTGCAGATGATATTATTTTATACTCAATAAAACCACAAAAGGACATTTCAGTGTTGTGGAACATTTTGAGCCATTTTCAAGTCTTTTCAGGATATAAAATTGATGAAGATAAAATAAAGGCAATAACTGTAAACTATGTACCCACATAAGAGTTGGTTTAGCAATACCCATATGTATGGTGACATGATAAAATGAAGTACTTAGGAATATAGATTAAAATGATTATGTTATGGCAGCAAAGGATATTTAAACACTGGACTCCACCCAGTTTGGGTTTGTGAAGGGCCGATCTTGTCTCCTGAATCTGATTGACTTCTTCAAATCGGTCTCCAGAGCTGTGGACGAGGGTAAGGCAGTCCACACAGCCTATCTGGACATCGCCAAGGCTTTCAACACCATTCCCCACTCTGGAATCATAGATAAACTTACTAAGCTGGGCATAAATCCCTATGTCACTCAATGGGTTACCAACTGGCTTACTGACAGAACCCAGACTGTAAAAGTAGCCAACTCCAAATCCAGCTCCAGACAAGTGACAAGTGGAGTACCTCAGGGTTCAGTCCTGGGACCACTCTTGTTTGGCATCTACTTCTCTGAAGTACAGGCCAACACTAAGGGACTCTGGCTAACAAAGTTTGCAGATGACTGCAAACTGGGAGCCATTATTGAATCCCCAAATGATGTGGATATTCTACAAAAGGGCCTTACGGATGCCTGGTGCCAGAGCCATTGGCTCAAGCTTAATGCCAAGAAATGTATAGTTATCCCCTTTGGAAAAAAACATGTACCCATGAACTACCACATAGGTGGCAGGACACTAAACATCGAAAGTGTGATGAGAGAGTTAGGGACACAAGTGGACAGTGGTCTCACTTTCGATAACCACATCGCCACAACAGTCAGGAAATCATTCTATGTGGCACACCTCATCACTAAGGGCTTTTCATCCAGAAAAAAAGAGGTCATTGTCCCACTGTACTCAGCCCTCATTAGACCCATTATAGAGTATAATGCCCAATTTGGTATGTACCTCACAAGACATCTGCAACAGCTGGAAAGGCCACAGAAATACCTCAATAAAAGAATCACAGGCCTAAAGCAGATGCCGTATGCTGACCATCTAAAAAAACTCCAGCTATACTCTGTGGCATATCATCTACTCAGAGGCGATCTCTGCTTAACATACAAGGCCATGTCAAACCCTGAGCTGTTGGACATGCTCCACTTAAAGAAATCCCAATCCCTCAGAGCCACACGCTCCAGGGATCTAAACCTTATCATCACAATGAACAAAACATGCTGGAGGGATAGGTTCCTGACCCAGAGACTCCCCATACTCTGGAATAGGCTGCCCATACATGTCAAGCAGAGCGCCTCATTGGACCTCTTCAAAAGGAACCTTGATGGTTGGATGGGAGATAGGAAATTCACCACGGGGATCATGTCAGCCGCCCTGCTAGACAGGGACCCAGAGAAGTAAATATCGTGGGAAGAAATTTCCAGGGAATGGTTACAGCTAGGCTTGCATAGGCCTTAGGGCCGATAGCCTAGTACCAACCTATGAACCTATGAACCTATATGTGGGAAGAAACTAAACAAAAGATAATATAAAACTGAGAAACTGGAAGCTGTGTTCTATCCATATGGATAGCAAGATACAAGCAGTGAAAATGCTTTTAGTACCTTTAGTTTTATACACAGGTCTAGCATATTTTTATCCATCAGAGAAGTTGTGGATAGAAATTAATAAAGAGTTGAAGGATTTTATCTGGGAGTGGAAGAAGTCAAGAGTCAAGTGTGATAAGCTGATCTTTCCAGTAATACAAGGTGGTTTGGAATTACCTAATTTGAAGGGGTATTTCAGAACTACACAGGCTCCTATACACAGCACAAGTGGAAAGGGATGATGATGATGATGATGAAACAGCAGAGAAACAAAAAAAACAATGGAAAGAGACAGGGATTTTGGGTGCAGATTCTTAAGCAGAATAACAATACCATGCATAATATTATACGCATGAAGTAGTAGAAAGCATTCTAAGAACTAAGCCAACATGGGAGTGGAAAGAGTAGACCCTGCTGATAAAAATGACTGCAATTAGGGATACAGAGAACATCTAAGAAAGGGCTGGAATTTGCTGTAGAAAATTGGTAAAGGAAACAAAGTATCAGGAGAAAATAATTACAGAGGGAAAGCTAACAGAATGGGAAGAAGTCGAGAGTTCATTTGGACTACAGGCTAGAGACTTCCTTCCCCAACTAGGATTGATATCATAGTATAGACAAAGAGAAGGACATAGGCGATAATAGGCAAAAGACCACCTCTAGTAGAGTTTTTAGTAGAATCTATAACATAAACTGCTGTTAAAAATGGATAATTATTAGGATATATAAAATATTGCATGATAACTATAGGAATCAATCAGAGGAGGATAGAAAGGATTCGGAAGAGAAAATGGATAATCAATTTACAAAGAAACAATTGGGAGTATATGTATGGCTTCCAAATATGCAACAAAGCCAAGAAGATTTAAGATGTTTGCTTGAAAGTGTTTGCATAGGTATTTTCATATTCCAAGTCCTAAAAATAACCACGAAACCAAGAAAACCCAAAAAGGCAGCTCAAACGGAGAAAATCACCAGCTGATTTTATTTCCAGGTAACAAATGCAAAATTGAAGTACATTAATATCAAAAAAATGTCCAAGAAAAAATCCACAATCCACAGGTAGCAGAAAAGATTAGAGCTTTCGTCCAGTTAAGTTAAACTAGAACTTCATCAGATGACATCATTAAAAACAAACAGGACCCCTACAATATTTGGAATACCAAAGATTCACAAGGGTCTTAGTGACCCCACCTTAGACTCATTGTGGATGCTAAGGCTTCCAAAACCTTTACGATAGCAAAATATATAGACTATTATACAAAAGGACTCTTGGAAGACTATATATACAGTTTCAAAGATTCTTGGGAGTTTTTGACCAGGTTTCCAATGACAAATTGAAAGCAGACACAATTTTTGCAACGATAGACATCAAAGATTTGTTTTCAGTGATACCACACACAATAGGAATAGAATGGTTTGAGCTATACTTATGTCAGTATAACACCCTAGAACATGATCAGATTCTGACCCTAATGGAAGTGGTGTTAGATAATTTTATCATCTTTGAGCACCAACTATTCAGGCAAAAGAAGGGGGTGGCTATGAGGGGCTCTCGTGCCCCCATTTTTGTCAACATTGTACTGGCCTTTTGGGAAATTAATTATGTCATCAATTCTGAATTTGTAAAAAGTTAGACCTTATATGGTCGCTTTTTGGATGACATAATTATTTTTTGGAATGATACACGTGAAAATTTAGACCAGTTTTTTTAGCATATACACAGCACCACTGACTTCCTAAAGTGTATTATGACGGTATTTGAAGAAAAGGTTAACTATCTTGATGTCACTATTAGGAAAAACAAAACAAAGACCAAATTTGAATATACTGTCTACAGGAAACCTTCGTATTCCAATACGTTACTACTCTTCAGCAGTTAGCATCCCGTTCATCAGAAAAATTCTTTAGTGAAAGGGCAGTGTGTAGGCTTGGCATGCATGGTGTTTGAACATAGTGAATTTGAGGTTCAATGCAACATTTTACATGACATGTTAACTAAAAGAGGGTACCCACCCCCTTCCTGAACAATATATTCAATGAGGTAAAAGAGAAGAGGACTGGGGGTTACTACCTACCTTTATTAGGAATGCGTAGGGGACAAATGCCAACAAACAACACAACTGTTATTGATGAAAACAAAATGTGTAAGGCATTCATTTTAACATACAATAGTGATTTCACTGACATCAAAAAAGTCTGTCTTTCGGCTTTTCCCGGTCCGCTAATGATTGGCAGTAGAGTTTTACGTGCTGGCTTGCCAGGCCTAACGCACAACCTTCAGAGAAGGAACGCCCATTCACGCATGTTGACACACAGAAGACGCTCTAACTGAGAATCGAACGTGCAACGTCTAACTGTGAGGCGACAACGCTACCGCAGCACCACCACCGCAGTTACTGACATCAAAAAAGTGATATGTAAAAATTCGAGAGTCTGACACTGAACCAGAATATAAGGAAATAGTTGGGAAAAGTGCTAAATAAACAGATTTTCTACAAAGTGCTCAGCTGCCTCCTTTCATCCTGATGATATTCTTTACATTTAAATCAAGCAATGAAAGTTGATTTGATGTTTTCACTTTGATAGAAGTGTAATTCAGGATATGCCAGATGGCTCCCAAAGTAACACTTTGACACAGTTCTCTTATCACCTACCTCTGTGTTCTTTCTTTTCACCATATCCTTTCCTCCTCTTACTGTTACCACACTGCCATGCAGTGTCCATGTTTCTTCTTCCCCTTTTTCACATGTATTACCCACTCGACCCCGCTAATCACTCCTTCTCCTTTATCTCCTTATATCATGGCATGGACAGATCATACGTAAATTCACCCTCAGCAGGTTCTGTCTAAGGAAGGACTGATGGCTATAGTTAGGTTTGGAGATGAGAGTATATCTTTCATCCTCTGTATTTTACCTTACAATTCACATTTTAATTTTCCTGGATATACTGCATGATTATACATACTTAATCGGGTATACATAACAATGTTGTTTTTATTTTAATGGAGTAATTAGCGCATTAACTAAAGTGGTGAGCAGTATAGCCTGGAATAGTGTGAATTTTTTTTTTCTAAATCTTCCTATAAAATGCAGCAAATGGTATTTCGAAAAACACAATCCAGAAATTTAATGCCATACACAAAGAGGAAGGGGGGAAAAAAAGTAAACAAGTTGCTGCAAACAAAAAAAAACTTAAACAATGTTTGTACAAATAAATGCGAAGCTAGAGATTAGGTAAACAATAATGTCTAATAGCGGGAACATGCTTTCTCACAAATGATTTAAGTGCTGGTAGTATGTGCTAAGTTTAATTGGAGGTAGAATGTATGGTTTGGTCTAAAACGCATCAACTCTAGCAAAACCAATAAGTAAGACTTTAACAAAGAGAAAGAGAAAGGTTGCAAATGTTTTGCATACTTATCAAAGAATACCACACTAGGAAAAAAAAAAACCGTGAATCATATGCCAGCCTGTAAGATACAAAAATGGGCACATTTGTTCCTTTTCATTTTTCCGGAACTTTATCAGATTAATAATACTCACTTAACATAAAGTCTTTGCTGATAGCTGAAAGACTTTGATTACACAAATGGGAACTGCATGAAATGGAAATATGCCATTAGGCACGTGGGAGAGACATAAAAGTAACCCAGATTTGGGTTTTTGTGAAAATGTGAATCATTCATTAAGAGATAAATCTGTATATGGACTGAGAAATTAATATAATCAAAAATGCCTGTATCCCATTTTTGTTGCTATGAAATATTAGTAACATTAAAAACAGCAGAAAGAAAAAAGCATATTAAGAAATGTAGGACAAGATTGAATATTATTCATATAAAGTGTTTTAGACACATGCTAAATTATTTATTTTTATTTATCTATTTATTTATTTTTGTTTATCAGGGTAATGCACTGATCTCAATGGACCATTTGCGTGTACAGCCCATTTGAATAGAATCACATAAGAAGTGAACAAAACATATTTACATATACAAGGATATGCTAAAAAACAAATATATTTTTTCAAGAAGCAGTTTGGAATGTCAAAACATGGATGGAAAAATGGAATTATGTTTTATGGATAAGATGTAGTCATAATAACTGACATGGCTTGTGCTACAGGGATAGCAGCATATCATTATATAGAGCGGTAAGAAGACATTAGAAGAGGCAAGTGAGAATAGTTACAAGAAAGGATACCAGGGGAAGAAGAGAGAGAGAACAAGTGAAAGAAGCAAATAGAGAGAAGAGGAATAGGAAGGAGAAGAAGTGTGAGAGATGCAAAGAGAAGAAGGAAGTAGGAGGAATAAGCGGCAGTAAGTATGGGGGTGACAAGATGAGATAAGGAAGGACGAAATATGGATAAAGGGGTGTTTGAGAGCTGCAGGGTTTGTGTAACATGACCTGAATGAGTGTTGCTTTGCTTGGGTGAAGAGGTGTTTTTTGAGGTGTTGTTTGAAATCTGAGTACTTTTGGATATCTCGGATTAAGAGAGGAATGCCAAATGTACTGTCAGTGCAACAATAATGCTTACTTTTTGGTGTTAGTAGGGTGGATTGAGATTGAGAGTTACCTCTGAGATTATATGTGGGTAATTATACCCATAGTGAGAATAACTGAGATCATACCATAGATAATTTGAGGGGACCTATGCATGGGATAAAGCATTTAGGAGCTGCTTCTGTCCTTTAGTTGTACAGGGGGCAGTCCCAGGGTAAATTTTCTGTCTCCCATCCATAGATTCAAATTGCACTTAATATAGACAGGGATGAACTTTATTTCATGTGGATGTGGAGTCTAGTCTATTCCTGAGCAGCAGTATCCTCTGCGAGGTATACATGGCCCTCCAAATCATACTTTTGATGTTGCAGAAGAGAATTAGATCCCGAAACCTAGTATTTCTAATGGAATATAGGTTCATAGGTTGGTACTAGGCTATCGGCCATAGGGCCTATACAAGCCTAGCCATAACAATTCCCTGGATATTTCTTCCCACAATATTTACTTCCCTGGATCCCTGTCTAGCAGGGCGACTGACATGACCCCCAGGATGAATTTCTTATCTCCCATCCAATCATCAAGGTTCCTTTTGAAGAGGGCCAAGGAGACGCTCTGCTTGACATGTGTGAGCAGTCTATTCCAGACTATGGGGAGTCTCAGGGTCATGAACCTGTCCCTCCAGCATGTTTTGTTCATTGTGATGACAAGGTTTAAATCCCTGGAGCATGTGGCTCTGTGGGATTGGGATTTCTTTAAGTGGTGCATGTCCAACAGCTCAGGGTTTGACATGGCCTTGTATGTTAAGCAGAGATTGCCTCTGGGTAGACGATATGCCACAGAGTATAGCTGGAGTTTTTTTTAGATGGTCAGCATATGGCATCTGCTTTAGACCTGTGATTCTTTTAGTGAGGTATTTCTGTGGCCTTTCCAGCTGTTGCAGATGTCTTGTGAGGTACATACCAAATGAGGGCATTACACTCTATAATGGGTCTAATGAGGGATGAGTAGATTGGGACAATGACTTCCTATTTTCTGGATGAAAAGCCCTTAGTAATGAGGTGTGCCACTTAGAAGGATTTTCTGACTGTTGTGACGATGTGGTTATCAAAGGTGAGACCACTGTCCACCTGTGTCCTTAAGTCTCTCATCACACTTTTGATGTTTAGTGTACTGCCACCTATATGGTAATTCATGGGTACATGTTTTTTTTCCAAAGTTGATAACTATACATTTCTTGGCTAAAAGCTTGAGCCCATGACTCTAGCACCAGGCATCTGTTTCTGTAAGGCCCTTTTGTAGAATATCCACATCATTTGGGGATTCAATAATGGCTCCCAGTTTGCAGTCATATGCAAACTTTGTTAGCCAGAGTCCCTTAGTGTTGGCCTGTACTTCAGAGAAGTAGATGCCAAACAAGAGTGGTCCCAGGACTGAACCCTGAGGTACTCCACTTGTCACTTGTCTGGAGCTGAATTTGGAGTCAGCTACTTTTACAGTCCGAGTTCTGACAGTAAACCAGTTGGCAACCCATTGAGTGACATAGGGATTTATACTCAGCTTAGTAGGCTTATCAATAATTCCAGAGTGAGGGATGGTGTCGAAGGCCTTGACGAGATCCAGATAGATTGTGTGGACCACCTTAACCTTGTCCACAGCTCTGGAGATTGATTTGAAGAAGTCAGTCAGGTTCAGGAGACAAGATCGGTCCTTCACAAACCCAAACTGGGTGGGGTCCAGTGTTTGAAGGTTGCCAATGTCTTTGTTTATAATTTCCATGATAATGCGTTCCATGCCCTTGCAGATCAGGATCGTCAGACTGATGGGACGGTAGTTCCTGGGATCCAAGATGGATCCCCCCTTGTGGAGTGGGAAAACTGTAGCTGTGCGCCACTCAGTGGGCACAAAGCCTGAGGTGAGGCTATGATTAAACATGACACTTAAGTGAAGTGCCAGTTCATTTTTTAGTTCATGTAGTACACAGCCTTGGATGTCATCTGGTCCCATGGATGCTATATTCTTAGCTTTGGAGAGTGCGGTTTCTACCTGAGTGGACGTGATTACTGGAATTTGGCAATCTTTTGGTATTGAGATGGGCCTTTAAGGGGGTGAGAGGGGGGTTAAGTCAGCACTAAATTGATCTGCCAGGATATTGGCAATATCCTTGGGATCAGTATATTTAATGCCATTCTGTTGTAGCTCAAAGCAGATCTGAGCATTGCCATTTATATTCTTGACATAACTATAGAATGCCTTGTGGTTGTCTTCAGAATCTTTGGCAATTTTATTTTCGTAACTAGCTTTTGAGGATTTTATGAGGGATCTCAGCTTCTTACTGAGGTTGGTGAGGAAGTTTTTTGCATCCTGGGATTTTCCTCTTTTCTGCAACAGTTTCTTCCTTCTGTTGTATAGATTGTTTATAGCAGGAGATCACCAGATTGGCTTCCTTTTTTTGGAGGAGAGCATCTTGGTTCTATTTGGGATGGCACGATTCATGCATGAGTGGATGTGCTTGTGTAGTGCCTTAGTGTAGGATTCTGCAGTCGAACTTTCAGATCCTGTCTGCATGGGTGTCATGAAGTTTGTCACTTTTGACTTCAATAGCATGAAGTTGGCTTTGGAGAAGTATTTTAAGGAGGTTTCCTTTCTGGGGGGTGGCGGTGGGATGTGGATGTCAAGGGTGATTTGCTTATGGTCAGGCCTGACCAATGAGGGGGTGACCACTGGTGTGGAGCATCTGTCTCCCATGTTGGTAATGACTAGGCCTAGGATATTGGAGCCCCTGGTGTGACAACGGATTAGTTGATCCAGGCCATTGGAATTTATGAATTCCAAGAACCGCTGGGAAAAGGAGTTGGTAGCCGAGTAGTTTTCCCAGTTAATGGCAGGGTAGTTGAAATCACCCAGTGTTAGGGTCTTTGGTTGTATGCCTTTCTAATGTGCAGTAAATCCATCAGTATTGGATCTGAGGATGTCTTTTATAT
Source organism: Protopterus annectens (assembly GCF_019279795.1). Classification (NCBI taxonomy): domain Eukaryota; kingdom Metazoa; phylum Chordata; order Ceratodontiformes; family Protopteridae; genus Protopterus; species Protopterus annectens. The sequence goes on along the minus strand of NC_056747.1, from coordinate 311,355,954 downwards.
CAGACACAGGTCACCTCTTACCAGTCTATAGGATATTGTCTTATTACAGAACACATTTCTTTATTTAAGAACAAATCCTTCTATAATTGCAAAATTAATAGAGATTTTCAAAAACTGAAACAAAAATATGTAAACCAGAAAACTGTCAGTTTAGGAATACATTTTTCTGTGACTACAAGACTCATTGGCTTTTTAAAAATCTTGATGTAGAAAATACAAAATTAAAAGAGGATTGCACAGAAATTAAGTTGGAAACATGCAAAGATAAGTACATTTAGCAAAAAACAGTGATGATTTGCAGAGCAGTGGCTTTGTCTTTTGAAGACATTTAAAATGGCAGTCAAAGAATGCTTCAGCTAATCCTCTCAACTGTCCAGATTTCTGCAGGATCTCCAGATTTTTTGATCCATATTTTTGGTCTGCTCCTCATACAATATGTGTTTTTATGGCAAATTAATAAAGATTGAAGCCCCTAAATAATGGCATACATTTGAGTTTTAGATGTCACATCTTTCAGAAAATGCATGCTAACAAAATCCTGTTTCTACAGCAACTTTCTAAGTTTATAAGAGCAATATTTAATATCTGTCCCTATTTTGGGGCCTTTGTAATCCCATTAGTTTAGACTTTGTCCAGATTCCTTGAGTTAAGTGGTTGAGAGGCATGGCTAACACATGCAGTGAAGGGTAAAGCTTTGCCAGTGCAACTCAACATTTTACAGTAGTCCCTATGAGGTCATAACATTTTATTTTTTTATTTATTTTATTTGCAGTTGGTTTACCAGGATAGTCCATTGGGCCAAAAAGAACCCATTTTCAATGGAGTCCTGGGGAGAAAAGCTCCAAAACAAAGATTACAAAAAGATTACATTAGTTTACAATTTCAATCATTTGTAGATTAGAGACAAATCTTTAAACAATGGTAACAAAAAGATTACAGCAGTTTAAAATTTCAGTCATTTGTGGGTTACAGAAAAAACAAAACAAAGGTTAAGCAGTTACAGTGATAAGTTATGGGTTTTATTTTGTAGGAAAACTAAGATATGAGCAGATGAAATAAAGATTCTTAGGTTAAGTTCTGTATAGGAGCAAGCATTGCTGTTGTGTAAATATATAGTTCCTTGAGTGGAATTGTAGGGATTGTCAAATGATAAGATGTTGTTACAGTTGGCTAAATTGGTGTCTAGTAATATATGATATAGTTGTTTGTAGGAGGTGGGGAATAGGCTATGAGGAGTGGGTGCAGGAGCATTCCCATGAGGATATTAAATGTGAGTGCAGTGATTTTTTAAAGGCAGGGAGGTTGGTGGTGATACGGATAGAGGGAGGAAGTGAGTTCCATATGCGTGCCAGGGCATAGGATAGGAGGTTTTGTCCTGGAGAGTGAAGGGGTTTGTACAGCTCTATTAGGTTTTGGTTATTAGATCTTAGGAGTCTTTGTGGCATGTGCAATTTAAAGGTAGAGTTGAGAGAGGGACAGAGGGAGGGAGGGTTGAAAAATTAGTTTGTGAGCAAAAGTGAGCTGAGTATATGAGAGATAGTGAGGAAGCTCTAGCCAATTGAGTTTGTGCAGAGATGTACAGTGATGGGTAGATGATTTGTGGCTGGTGGCAAATTTGGCAATTTTATTATAACAGGAGGACAGTTTAGTTTTGAGAGATGATTGTAGGTTTGTTAGGAGAGGGGCACCATACAGGAGAGAGGGGATGAGAAATGTAATAGCAAGAGTGATCTTTGTAGATGTAGTGAGGAATTGATTGTTACGGTACAGCATGCCGAGTTTTTGGTGTTTTTTTTTTATGTTTAGTAGTAGGTGGCTTTTGAATTTAAGCTGGTCATCAATCTGGACTCCTAGTAGTTTGGTTTCAGATACTAGTTCAAGAGGTGTATTATTCTGGCTAGTGATGGAGAATAGTGTACTATCAAAGGTTGTGGTTTTTTGAGGGGGTAAATACCATAAGTTTGGTTTTTGATGCATTGAGTGCTAGATGATTGTCCTTCATCCACTGTTCTGTGGTAGAGAAGGCATCTTGAGTTAGATTTAAAAAAGTGCGGATGGAGAATTGCTGTGAAAAGTGGATCTATGATGAGACTGAGAACAAATGTTATTTCAAATTCTGCTCACATGTTTAAAAATAATTCAAGTGAAACTAAAAGGTATTGTTTTTTTCCATTGGAGAAAACCTCACCTCCAAGTAGGGGGGCTTCAACACCTACTTTCCCCTTACATAATATAATCCAATCCAGGATCACTTCACCTCTGGGAAAAGGGACTACCCCCCCCCCCTTTCAGTCACTGTCTCTTTTCAAGTACATTTTCATGTGTGTGTGTCTTTTTGCACTAACGACATTTGCAACCAGTGTTACTTCCATCAAAGGCTGCTTAAGCATGTAACCCTGCAAAGAGCAAAATTGGTACAAAAAGCAGATTCAGGTTAGGAAATTATGCCAGTGTTTGTGTTGAGAATTAAAGCTGAATATGGTGGACAAGTGTCCTGATTTCAGTTTTCTATAGTATGAGAAAGTAGTCCAACACTCTAACAAAGACTTCAGACTACAAAAAATGACCAATACTCTCCCAGGAAGCATAACTGTACAAAAATATATTAAGTACTTTCATCTTAATACATAGAAACAAGGATTTCTTTTGAATACATGTTTGTACAGTTGTGTCTTCTGGAAGACCTTTGATAATTTTTTTCAGGTTTATATATATATATATATATATATATATATATATATATATATATATATATATATATATATTATTTTACTTTCTACCTCTGTGCAATTAGCTATTTATTTATTTAGTTAACATTTGTTTACCAGGAAAGTATGACTTGGAACGAGCCAATTTTCAGCAGAGGTCAGGAGAGAAATGCTTCAGACGCATGTCTTTGTAACATGGGAGGAAACCAGAATACCCAGAGGAAACCCACATGAATGCAGTGAGGACATTTAGACTATGCACAGAAGGCACCCCAGCTGAAAGGTAAGCCAGAGAATCTCTTGCTGTGAGGTAACAATGCAAATGGCTGCACCACTGTGCCATCCAGCTAACCAGCTATTTTGGTTACTCTGCTAAAGACTGCTTATATTAAATCAACTTTAAGTAACTAATGTAGCTTGATTTGAAATCTGAATAAATCACTCAAGTCCCATCAAATGATATAGAAAAAAGCTGTGGCACATGATATAGTATGGAAGCATCATTCAGGGAAATGGAGATGGAGTGCAACTAAGACAGACTAAGGTAGCTTACGGCAGAAGGACGTGCAGCATGTAAGTTTCTAAAAGCAAAGTAAATATAGGTTGGTATTCATAGTCGTTGCACTTAAGCTTAACAGTGTTTGGGTTGGCTGCTCTTCAGTGCAGCCCGGGATACATATAGCAATAACTGATGACTGGGAGCGGTATACTGACACTTTTACCCATGATTGGAGTGGATTAAGTATGAAGACAAAGCCTGAGTGATTAAACAAAGGCAACCATGGGTAAATATTTAATATATCACACCCAGGAGTTGGTTATTATTATTATACAATGACATTATTTAAGAAAGAAATTACTTACTTTTCTTAAATATTGCCTTTGGATATTGGCGCTGTGGTGTTCTTCCCCATTGTTTCCATATTCTGCTGCTTTGTTGATGTACTGCACATGTATGGGGCTTACATTCCTATGCTTATGCAGTACATCAGTGTTTTGGAAGGCAAGCAATGGAGAAAGGTATGAGAGAGGGAAAAACACAAGGAAAATCAGGTATGTTTCTTTAGTTTTTTTATAAAATACCTGATTTTTCTTGTATTTTCTCTGCTGTCCGTACATACCTCTCGACCTGTTAGCGCAAGAAAACTGGAAAGCCTTAGCATATATTAATAAAAGAAAGTCCTGGCAACTGGACTTTTTTCTATTGGTATATGCTTGATTTATAATGGGCTCACTGGTTGGGTTGACAAATCAGCGTGCACACTTTTGAATGATAATGACCTACCATTGTATAATGGACAGCAACTTCACTTGGGCACAGCAAATTTAATATACCGAAGAAGCACTTGTACAAATGAATCTGCAATGGCATATAAATGAGGACTGACTGAAAATTCTGTGACCATCTTAGGTAAATAAGGCAGTTTTCCTGTGTCTCTACAACTCATAGCTGCTTTTTTGTGTGTTTTGGTGCCATGCACAAAGGACTTATGAAAGGCGAAGACCGACCTTTAACATTGAATTTGCAATCAAAGAAGATGCTTGCTGCTAACTTGACTAGTTCCTGCTGTAAATTGCTTGTCCTTACCACACTAAAATTGCAGTTGCCTAAAGAGACCACCAGCCAAGAAAGCACATACATAGACAAAAACTATGTAATTTTAACCTTGTGGTACAATAATTTCTTGATAGATGATTTAGAATGGACAGGGATGTATTACACACTTTAGTGAATTTATAGATAGATGAGGACTCGGTGGATGTGTGGACCAATTGGTATGTATATCACTATACTTGTGGAATGTATAGTCCTATACTTGTGAACCAACATGGTATGTATGTCCTCACTATACTTGCCATGTGAACCCTCTTAAGACAGACTGAGAACACACTGGCTACTTGCTAGGCTTCTGCCTCAGGGATACTAAAGCAGTTCCTTGACATACTCTTGACGTGTGGATTAATATATTAATCCACCTGAGCTGCTTCTGGCCAGAGTCCAAACCATGCATGCCTTCTAACAGATGTTATATTCTCCTGAGGTACTTTGCGTGATATGCTGCATCCTTGCTGCTGTAATGACCCCATCTCAACCATGGCAGTTGTGGAACTAGAGCAGGGAGGCTACCACTCCAACAACTGTCAGTTACTGTGCGATACATTAGGGTGCATCGGGAACATCTCATTTCAGCATCCTGACAGTGCCCATGATTCTCATATCTGGCATTCAAGCTCACTCTTCTGCCTTTTTCTGCATGGTAGGATACCCCATGGTCACCTTGTTCATAAATGCAAACTTTTTCTATTTATAGTCATGTTTATAGGAATTTTTTGGAAAATGTATTGTTTAGTAGTAAACCTCTTTCTTTTTTATGTTTCTTCTTGTTTTGCTTTTCTAAGTGATGTTGACTACCCACTTGTACTAATGACACCAATCCATAACCCTGGAGGAGTTGATGAGGAACCCTTCAACACAGCCCTGTCCCAGACACAGATTGTCATTGAGCAAATGTTTGGTCTTCTGAAAGCATGTTTTCATTGCTTGGATGAGTCTGAATGTGCTCTACAGTACGACCCTGTTACTGCAAGGAGGATGTTTACCAAATGTTTCATTCTGCACAACATAATCATGCCTAAGTGTGATGCACAACTGTCCCATGATGGTAGTGCAACTCCCTCTATTGTTCCTTTCACCACTGAAAATAGTGATGGTGGCCATCGGACGGCAGTAGCACAGGGCCCTATGTGGCAGGCTTGTGCATGGTACATGGATGCACAGACAAAGATGCAGTATTTAGTCCACAACTATGGCCATGACATTGAGTTAGTGGTACCATTAATAAAAAAATCACATAGATAATACTTTATGTATGCAGTTTTACCTGTGGTTTATGCTGTATGGTGCATGTTTTATTGCCATGGTACATCTGATGTTCTTTCATCTTTAAAGAAACATTTTTTTCAAGAAAATTGTATGATTGCTTTCTTTGTTTTGTTTACTGGCAGCATAGCTCCACTCTGGTACTTAACTGTTAACTGTAAGCTATACTGTTAATGATAAAAGACTATAAATAGCAATGTTGAAGATGACTTATTAACTACATGTTTAAATAAGTTGCTCACATGAACTTATGCCAGATTCATTGTCATGAGTAGCAGGGGTATACCAGGGATGTTTATTATCTGACAGTTCTTCAGGCAGGATTGCAAGCAGTAACTCAAAGGAAGGTCTATGGCAGTACAGTTTTCCACTTCAGAGATTAGAATGACTTCACCGTAACCTAAAAGGAGAGTTGTATGTTGTCAGTTCTGCTGCCAATCTACTATTTTTCGGATGTGGAAAAGAGGAATTTGATTCATCTGAAAAGTCACTATTGGATGAGTCTTTTTGCTTTGCCTTATTTTACATTGAACTGAACTTCAGGTATAATGTGTCCTGCATGTATACTGCTGGCTATGATGTGTGATACATGGTCATGTAAGGCTGCACACATCTAGATACTTAATTCATTGGCACAAAACTCTTTTGTGTCATCATAAGACATAATAGTCATTATATGTGCGATGCTGAGGGTTACATGGCAGAATTACCCAAGATTGTAGTAACACATGCATTGGGCTAATCCTGCATCCCTACACTAAGCGCAAAATATATTTTATATAAGACTTTGTATGACTATGTAAACCTGTGCCAGTTTTTCCCCCTTACCATGTTACAGTATCATCAGTTCTTTACAGATGATGTGAATAGTTGTACACTGATATCATGCTGAAAAGTTAAGTTTTTTTTTTGACATCTGACTTTGAGTCATTGTTGTATGTGCTGTCAGTTATGGATCTAAGGTGATATATGCAATGTTTCAGAAGGATAGTGTGGGTGAGGGTTGCTATGATCATGAGCAAGTACTGACATGTGAGTTTGATACTGAGTTTCTGCACAATGGTATGATCTACTGGATGTAGGGGGACCTCTAGACACTGATATGACTGTGCTGTGGGACCATCACATGTTGTGGAAAGCTGACAAGGCTTGCCTGCCTTTCTTCAGGTTAGTTCTCCCCTATTCCTTGTAGAACTTTCTTGAGAATCACGTGGGAGTATAGCCTACCATCCTTCATGTGTGCAGGCAGTCACCTGTCCACATCCAGCTATTTTTCTAATGTGAGTGTGGTAAGTCACTACTAGTGTGTGTATGTTTGTGGAGGTCGACATAGATGCTGCGTGCCACCATGCTGCACATTAGAATCATCATTGTATTGTCTCTTGCCTCCACTATTCCCTTATGCTGATGAAATTCCTCATGTATACCTGGCAAAACGTTAACTGTCACTACCTGACTGTCTGTGGTAGTAGCCTGTGCCTGAACTATGTCACAGCACATCTGCTGCTGGGCTACCAAGACCTTATGTATCTCATGAGCTAACTGCTGTGGAGTTGGGGTGCCAATACATTCTGAGACTGTGTGCCACTGTTCTTAGTCTGTGTCATGATTATTTGAGTCATGGCATCATCATTGGCAGACATTCTACCATCAATATCAGGGTGCTGTGCTCATACACTAGAAGTTTTCAGTTCTGGTTCTGACTGTAAAATAATAAGTGATGGCATACCATGAAGACAGTGTGCACTATCTTGTATGGCTAATGTGGATGGGATACCTGGTGTTGGAAAATATTATGGGTTATATGTACACAAGTATCCTGAACAGTATGTCATCATGAAGTATTGCAATCAGCTGTGCATCAACCTTCCACATTGCATGACTGTGGTTGCTGCAGTGGTCTGACACAACTGGTGTCCACACCGCCTCTGATGATTCTTATGGAACCTCACTTGCATCAAAGTCATAACCTCATATGGAGATAAGGTACTCCTCATCTGGTGTTAGTGGTTGGAATGTGAACCACACCTGCCAGTTCTGCTAGGACAATTGCATTCTGCTTACCTTTGGTCCATGCGCATGACTCTAGATCATTTGCTCATTTCCTATACTGTGGCAATGTGCATTTCCATCCCCCTGTGACATTCATATCACCAACTATTTGATTTCATGACTTAGCTCTCACTTTCTCTCTGTCTGCTTCGGCACCCCTTTCCCAAACAGACTTTTCCCATATGTCCTCAGAACATCCATGAGCATGTAGTTCTTCTCTGGACTAAAGTTGTCTCCCTGGTGCTACAATATGTTGGAACCTGACAGCACATATAAACCAGTCTCACACATGACACATATACTTTACTAATAGTTTACTAATACAAATGACATAAGTGTATTGAAAGTCATTCCAACCTGCACTTAAGTGAGAAGTATTATACATGTAAGTGCTGTATGTTATGGTGTGGTTCTGGGTATTTTAGGTACTACATAATTATGCTATGCTACTGGCCTATTTTTTTCTATAACTATTAACAATATAATTTAAGGCCAGAAAGCACATAAACACATTCAGACACAAGTAAAAATGGAACCTTGCACATCCCCAGTCATATAATTTAATAAGGCTGCAAAATATTATTACCCTTCATGTCTTACTGGTAAACTAATGCTTTGGCCATTGGATCTTCTTTAATTTTGCAAATTGTTGTGCTTTATTACTAAGTTATGCTTATTCGCTCTGTCACTAATTTCTTTTAGTTTGTCTGTAGATCTATAGATTCATAAATCAGTAGATTGTTACTAGACTAATGACCCAGGTGGCCTTTATAAGCCTAGCCAGCATGGCTGACCTCCCAAAGGGTACAATTATGCATTTCTTAGCATTGAGTTTAAGACCATGACTTTGGCACCATTTATTAGTCAGAAATAGCCTATTTGAAGAATGCTTGTTTTTGCAGGGGAGTCAGTGATAACCCCCAGCTTGCAATCATCTGCAAAGTTAGTCCGATGTAAACCTTCAATGGTTGTTTCCACTTCAGAGAAATAGATACCAAAAAGGAGTGGGTGGAGTACCAATCCATGGGGGACACCACTAGTGACTGGCCTCTTGGTGAAGGTGGCCTTACCTATTTTGACCTCCTGGGCCCTATCAATGAGCCAGCTGGCTATCCAGCAAGTGATAACAGGGTTTATACCTAATTTAGTGAGTGTGTCTATAGTGCCTGAATGGGGTGTTGTATCAAAGGCCTTGGCCAGGATCAAGTAGGCTGTATTCACAGTCTTGCCCTCATCCATTGCTTTGGTGACCCTCTCATAGAAGTCCACCAGATTTAATATGCATGACCTTCCATTAACAAAGCCAAACTGTGATGGGTTCAGAGCTTGCACGTTACCTGTCTCATTATTTATTATGTCCATGGTGATTCCATGGCATTACATATGAGGTTGGCCAGACTTATTGGCTTGTAGTTACCTGGATCAGTGTTTGGAACTTCTTTGGGCAGGAGAATGACTGTAGCTGTCTTCCATTCCTTGGGCACAAAGTCTGATTCTAGACTCCGGCTGAAAAGTAATTCAAGTAGACCAGAGAGGCCATGCTTCATGCTGTTTAGTAAGTATCCCAGGAAGTTATTGGGGCCTATCAATGTAATGTTTTTGGCCTTGGAAATTACATTGAAAACCCATTCCCAAGTAATGGTGGGGGGACTGTGGTATGCAGTATTCCCTTTAGACTATTGGGGGAGTGGGGGGAGAAATTTGAGCTGAACTTCTCAGCCAAAAGTTTAGCGATAGTCACCAGTTCTGTGTGGGTGATGGTATTTACAGTAAGTTCTGCACATTGTTGCTTATTTCCTTTGGCGTAATGGACAAAGCTGTAGAAAGTGTTTTGGTTGTCCTTTGCCTGAAAAGCAATTTTTTTCTTCCAGTTTAGGTTTTGAAGTATTAATTAACCCTCCTAGTTGCCTGTTTAATTTGGCTGGGGGGAGGTTAGTATGTTGGGCTTTGTTCCTCCTATGTTTGATCAAGACTTTTGTTTTATTTTGTTGCATAGTCAGTTGATATTGCAATTCCATCAGGGTGGCTTGTCTTTGTGTTTATCTTGCTCTTAATTCGAGTGGGCACAGCTTGGTCTGTGCAGCTATTAATATTGTTTTACAGGAATTTTGTGAATAGCTCAGCATATGCTATGATGTTTATTGGGTTTGGAAGTGTTTGGAATTTAGCCAAGGTGTCCATTAGTAGAGGGAGCTTAGCTCTGGAATAGCTTCTAAAGGCTTTTGGTTTCACTTGGTCCCTGGATTTACTTTTTATTTCAAGCAATACTGCCTTATGGTCAGATCTGATGAGCAAGGACATTACATTGAGTGAGGAACATCACTCGCCCATGTTTGTGAGTACAAGGTAAAGGATGTTTGTACTCCTGGTAGGAGAATGGATCAAATGTTCCTGGATGTTAATGTTAGGCTTATGCATTAGAATTGATGTAGGATTTCCAATCAGTGTAGGATTTCCAATCTATAGAGGGGTAGTTGTGATCCCCCATGAAGATTATATTGGGTTGAATGATGAGGAACTCTAGTACATTGAAATAGGTTACATGGGTTTGCTGAGATATGGAGAGGGACCTATAGGTTGCAAGGGATATGGTACAAACCCTATTTATGTTGAGATTCACATGTATGTGTTCCAGTAGGTCGTACACTTTAACTACTCTGGATGTGAGATTGTTTTTAATATAGACTGAAATTCCTTAACCTTTAGTTCTACCCTGTTCAGTAGCTGGTCTAAAATTGTGAAAGGCATCATAACCTTGCACTGCTGGGGTTCTCTCCATGACTTTAAACCATGTCTCCATTACTACACAGATGTCTGAACTCTCCAGGGAGAGGAAGGCTTGCAGGGAGTGGAGTATCTTGTTAAGACTTTTAGCATTGAACACTACCACATTCAGATATTCCTTCATAGGTTCTGTTACGTTGGTAGGTTTATCCGATTGGTTCATAGGTAGGTACTAGGCTACTGGCCCTAGGGCCTGTATAAGCCTAGCCAAATGGTACCCTGGTTTTTGCCACTCAAGAAAATTATTTTCCTGTGCCACTGTCAAGCAGAGCCACAGAAGTGATCCCCAGGGTGAATTTCCTATCTCCCATCCAATCATCAAGATTTTTCTTGAAGAGTGCTAATGAAAAGCTTTGTTTGATATAGATAGGTAGTTTGTTCCAGAGTACGGGAAGTCTAAGAGACAGGAATCTATCCCTCCAGCATGTTCTGTTTATTGTGGTGATAAAGTTTAGGTCCCTAGAACGTGTAGCTCGAAGGGATTGGGATTTCTTTACATGGAGCATGTCCAACAGCTCTGGGTTTGACATAGCTTTGTATGTTAGGCAGAGATCGCCTCTGAGTAGGTTATATGCGACAGAGTAAAGTTGGAGTTTTTTGAGATGGTCTGCATAGGGCATCTGTTTGAGGCCAGTAATCCTCTTTGTGAGGTATTTCTGTGGCCTTTCCAGTTGTTGTAGATGTCTTGTGAGGTACATACTACAAGGGTCGTTGTACTCTATAATGGGTCTAATGAGTGCCAAGTAGAGGGGAACAATTACCTTTTTTTTCCTGCATGAGAAGCCTTTTGTGATGATGTGTGCCATGTAGAAGGATTTCCTGACTACTGCGGTGATGTGATTATCAAAGGAGAGACTACTGTCTACCTGTGTCCCAAGGTTTCTTATCACACTTTCAGTGTTAATTAGACTACCACCTATGTGGTAGTTCATGGGTACAGAGTTTTTACCAAAAGGGATGACAATGCACTTTTTGGCATTGAGCTTGAGGCCATGGCTTTGACACCAGGCATCTGTCTCAGTGCGGCCCTTTTGTAGGATGTCCACATAGTTAGGAGATTTGATTATGGCTCCTAGTTTGCAGTCATCTGCAAACTTTGTTAGCCAAAGACCTTTTGTGTTAGCCTGTACTTCAGAGAAGTAGATACCAAACAGGAGAGGACCTAGGACTGAACCCTGTGGTATTCCACTTGTCACTGGTCTGAAGTTGGATTTAGAGTCTGCTACTTTCACAGTGTGGGTTCAGTCAGTGAGCCACTTGGCAACCCATCTTGTGACATAGGGATTTATACCTAGCTTAGTGAGTTTGTCTATAATTCCAGAGTGGGGGATGGTGTTGAAAGCCTTGGCGAGATCTAGATAGGCTGTGTGTATCACCTTACCCTCATCTACAGCTTTAGTGACCGCTTCAAAGACGTCTATCACATTTAAGAGACATGATCTGCCTTTTACAAACCCGAATTGGGTAGGGTCCAGAGTTTGGAGATTACCAATGTCATTGTTTATAAAAAAGGCACAATGAGGTGGAGAAGGTTTTTGCCAATATCTGAAAGCGTAGAGAGGATAAGTGCAGATCACCCTTGGAAAAGCAGCACGGTCTGTCAACCATGTCCTCGCAGGTCATCAAATATTTAACCCCCCCCCCTTTGGACTGACACCAGAAGCTAAGCCAGTTGGTAACATGGTATCATCCTTGGAGAAGGTAGTATGCTGCTCAGTGCTAGGCTCATACCTGCCTGAGACAGATAATCAGTGAGTTTGAATGTGTCTCACTTCATATAGTTAAGGGAGGTATGTCTCAGGTTATTAACATCCACATTTACTATGACGGAGTTATACTGGTACCTGTGGTTCAATGACCTGAGTGCTTGTATGACATGAAGGATCCTAGCACTGGAAAGGCAGCTAACCATGGCTCTCTCCTTACTTTATCTGGTGAGGAGGACATCAGTGTGCCTCACTATAGAATCACCACTGACCAGGAAATTTGGTTGTGTGCTGGTTCAAATTAAGCTCTTAGCAGTAGAGGCATTAGATGCAGTGTTACTATATGTAGCTGTCGGTGTTCTTTTAACAGCGTGTTTACTTGATAGCTGTGGACCCTTTTTGATTGTACTGTGCAGGAGGTCTTAGTGTTTTAGGAAGGGTACATGCAAATACCTCAGAATAAGTAGTGTTATGTGTAGGGTCTTTACCATGTGCAGTAGAGAAGGTGCAAGTGTCACTAACAACCTCTATAAGATTAGTTTTGGTTCTTTTTGAGAGTTTTGCCTCCAGCATTAAAGTGTATTTATACCTGTCACATACTTTATCTGTTTTATTAAGAAAAAGTGGGTTGCCAGTGTACATTTTATTAAGAAAAAGTGGGTTGCCAGTGTACATGAGGCAATTACTACAATGCCTCAGAATGCCCATTTCAACCAGACTGGCCACAGAGAGAGAGAGTTGGGAAGTGCATATCCATGGCTGATGAGCTACTATGGAGGACTGATGGAAATTTAAATATTGAATAAATCAATAACACAAGAAACTTGATAAGCAGTGCTCAGCTATGTTCAAACTAAATGCTATAAAAAAATCTGTCTAGACAGTAAGGGTATTTTAAGGAAAACTTACACTGTGGGAGATCGGCATCCACACATTACAAGGGGGGATTATGCTACCAGAGTGTAGACCACAAACCTTCTTAATGCAAATTAACTAGTTTAGAGCCCAAGTGCTTAAATCAGAGGTAAGATTCTTAGAATAACAGTTACAGTCTAATCATTCTACTAACAAACAGTAATAAATGCAGCAGATTAAATGCAACTGAGCAATTTAAGAACATGTGTAAAAGAAGCTAAATAAAGTAGGAATAAACACAAATACAGTAAAACCAGCTGCATAAAGTGCACTTTTCTAGTATGTGGGAAGGTAGGAAACACGAGGTAATTTAGGTTTATGAGACAGGGGGCTTCCCAGTTGGTCTCTCAGTGCTCAGTAGAATGAGCTGATGAGACAAAACTGGGAAGAGTGTCCAATGTCAGATTTATAGTAGGGGTGGGCAACTCAGAAGCCACCAAGTTTCAAATGCAGACAGAGATCAGCAATATTTAGGGAGAGAACAAGTCACAGAAACAGCACTACAGCTGAAGATGCCACTAAATGCTTGCAGTTAAATGAGGAATGCTATTTCTCAGCTCCTCCCACTAATTAGCTGGATGCTTGTGGTTTAACGGGAATGCTAATGACAAGCACACCTCAGCACATTTAAAAATGGTAGCCTTAGGTCTACTGGCATAAGCTGGGGTTGATTTATAAAGGTACTACGCAAATGAAGCTCAGCTGAGCTGAACTATAGAAAAAACATCATAGCACAAGTGCGTACCCCTTCCAATAAGTGTAAAATGACTTGGTTGGTCGTGTATTAGCAGGGTGCTATATCTTTGGTATATGTGTGTCATGTATTAGCAGGATGCTATATCTTCTGTATATGTGTGTCATGTATTAGCAGGGTGCTATATTGTCTGCATATGTGTGTCGTGTATTAGCAGGGTGCTATATCTTCTGTATATGTGTGTCGTGTATTAGCAGGGTGCTATATCTTCTGTATATGTGTGTCATGTATTAGCAGGATGCTATATCTTCTGTATATGTGTGTCATGTATTAGCAAGAAATGAGCTTGACTAAGTCATACTACTAATACTGCATCATTAATACCCTTACAATAGTTTCCAACACCTCCCTACAGTTTACATGAAAGTGGGGGAATAGAAAGAAACAAAGTTAAATAATGTACTGCTAAACACCTTCTGACTTCCTTAATAATTCCTCTAGAATGAAACCACAACATGCATTAAAAACCTTCATATCATGGTAACACAAATAATGTGATTAAAATACTGTTAAAGCATATATACACATATATTAGTATCCCATCTATAACCCAAAAAGTATGACAAAAAATGAACAGCTATTATACTGCAGGAATTCTTCCATTTACTTAAAAAAATAAAACAACGTCACTGAAAAGAAAAGGTAGAAGTCCAGGTCAGTGCTGCAGTCCTGTTATTAAACCAACCATCAAACAGCTATCACTTCCATACAGGTGCGGCCTTAGGTCAGCTGGTGCCCTAGACAAAAAGGCTTCATGGCGTCCCCCACCACACCACCTGGTACCCCCATCCTGGTCTATCTACACCAAATAAATACTGGAAAAGTGCCTCTACTAGAACGGTGCCATAGGCAGCCGCCTAGCTGGTCTAGCCTAAGGCCGCCTATGCTTCCATAGCTAGTACTCCTATATGGCTGTATGGGTTGAGCATGTTGACATCACACCTCAAAGGCTGCAGTCAATATCCTGCTATCCCCTACATCCCGCTTACATATTTCCCTCTTGTTCTGAGAGTTGGATAGGATTGCTTCTGTTAAAGTCAAAAGCTGAACCCTAAGATGATTAGATAAACAGACAGATCCCCCACTAGCAGGAGGTCATATCTGCAGAAATTGGAGCTGGTGGCTGCCTTTTCTGAATGGCAAAAGAGTGATGTCTGGCAGGAGTTAGGGGAGTATTTGTCTATCCTAACAGGGATCCCCCACTTTAGACAACAGTGCAGGAAAAGGTATGGCAGCCTGTATAGATGGAGTGGGATCAGCTAGCCAGGTGGATTTCAGAGGTTTAAGAGAGAAGGCCAGAGTACTTTTTCTTGATTTGTTATACAGCATTTATCATAGATGTATATTATCGTCAGAAATGTGTGAAATGAGTGCGTATGCATGTATAATTATTTGAAACATATGTATGTATATATATATATATATATATATATATATATATATATATATATATATATATGTGTGTGTGTGTGCGTGTGTGTGTGTGTGTGTGTGTGTGTGTGTGTGTGAGTGTGTGTGTGTGTATTGCATATGTGTGCATACTATATATATATATATATATATATATATATATATATATATATATATATATATATATATATATATATATATATATATATATGTATATATATATATATATATATATATATATATATATATATATATATATATATATATATATATATATATATATATCCCATTCAGAGTTTTGACTTAGAAAGTTGAACTTCATATGGTCTAGGCCATATGATCAACTTTCTGAAAAGTCAAACTATGAAAAATAAAAATCTACATTTTTGCAGGGGGGCAAATCCCCCTGCACCCCTGCATATTATGTATACCAACTCTAAGATTGCACTACCATGGAGAATATGGAAAACTCCTTGATCCCCACTGTACCACAATCTCCATTCAAAAGCTTTGACATTTTAGAAAGTCGATCATATGGTCTCAACCATATGAGATTCAACATTCTGGTAAGTTGAGCTTCTGAATGTGACTTAAATGTATGTATATAAAATGCATATGCGTGTGTTATATATGTATATAAATATAGCTATATATGAATATAAACATATGTGTGCAATGTTTTGAATGATATGAGAATATACATACTTTAAACACATTGCAAATGCAGAACAACAAATTCAAAAGTGTTGGTTTTAATACTGATGACAAGTCAGACAAACTAATATCATGCATATTTAATGAAGGTTGATTTCCTGTTTACTACTTAGTTAAAGTAAAAAATCAGATGCTATTTAAAAAATGAATGTTACCTTAAAAGCTTATTCATGTTTACTGGTGATTTCTGGAAAGAATGATGTACTTTCAAAGTGGCTTACAACAGTTAGCCACCACATAAAAGATAGAGAAGGGGTATAGAACAGGTGTCTTCCTGGGAAATCAAACTTCACAAACAAATCACCAAAAATAGCACACTTAAAAAGACAATTCAGTTAAGCATTGTTGTCCATGATATACGGGCAGGATCAGAACTGATTCAAATACCAAGGCATATTATATTAAAAAAGTTTACATAACATATCATGTGACCTTCCTAGTCCAATAAAAATGTATACTTAAATCTTACCAACTCATAACTTCAACACAATTGTAAACTTTAGAGTTTCATTTAATCCTGGATTTTTTCTGGCATCCAGTCTAAGTTGCCAGAGAAGTTTGCAAAACTCTAACCTTGATTACTAATACCCTCAAAGGGAGATATATATATATATATATATATATATATATATATATATATATATATATATATATATATATATTTTTTTTTTTTTTTTACAAAATACTGAATTTAAAACATTTGAAACCTTTCACTTTATGAAATCTTTTGCTAGAGCATTCAGTTCATCCATCCTTTTAATATAATAATTATTTTAGTAGACATGCTTCCTTAAGGTTAACTCTGTTTTCCCTATATAAAATGCTTCACAAGTTTGGCAGCAAGCAATATAAATCACTCTAGTGGTGTGGCATACATATTTGCCTAATTTCCTAAGCCATTGGCATTTGTGGAAAATTTGTTCCCTCTTGCAGATTAATATAAGAGCATTGCTTGCAGTGCCCATATATGTTGGTCCCTTGTTAAATCAGGTTTCCAGCATCCATATTTATGTTTCAGTAATTTTACTAGTTAAAATGTCATTCAAGAGTCCAGAATTAATAGAAACTCCCCAGTATTTAATTATAATCTCACTGATAATGTTGTTTTCAGTTGAAAAATGAATCACTAAAGGTGTTGTGTGACTATGATAATCAACTTTCTTCATGTTACTTCGATGTTATAATATAGACCCTCTGCTTATACTTTTCAAGGGTATCAGACCTTGTCAGAAATTTGGGATGCATGACTAGACTTGAAAAGGCCCTTGTGGTCATTAGTCTAGTAAACACTTATGATCAGGTTCTACTGGGTCTGTAGAACAAATGGTAAAGGGGTTATGTGGCTTGAAAATACCACTAAAATGTCTTTTGTGGTATAATTATGTTGCATATCGATGGCCTCTTCTCCAGTATTATTGTCAGGTGTTGATCCACTCTGAGGTAACTTACTTAAAGTTTACCTTTCCTTGCATGAAGTACATGTACTGTATGCATGACCCTGTTCATTTCTTCAGATAAGGAGTATAAAATAAACTGAGAAGGCACTGTAAACCCCATATCTTCAGTGGTTATGTACTACCATTAAAACTCAAACCATTAAATAAAACATCTGAGTACAAAGCCCTGAGAGTGTATCACAACTAACTAAAACTGAAAAGAAATCCACGTTGAAGCCATCAGTCATTAAGGTTCTTCTGTAAACTGCTTATCTGAGCTTTTGAATTATATTGTTCATAAGCTCTAGGCTAGTACCATCAAACAAGATTACTACATCTTGATATAAGCTATTATCTATAAAAAAATTTATTTGGAGAGTTGGATATTCTCAAACTTTTAGGCGTTCATTTCACTTTCACATTTTCTTTAAAAAAGCATTTTGTACCAAGAAAGAAAATTTTAACTTGAGCATTTTTTTCTCCAGTAATTTCAAAATACTTAATACATCTTATGATTTGTACTGATCCTCTAGAAGGGTTGGTTTCTGTTGGATCTTTAGAGAAAATGATAAAAACAACTGATATGAAAAATAATGCTTTACCTCACAGTACTTCCACAAACAGGTCAGAAGGTGGTTCATGAAGTGGGTACCTAACAGCTTAATATTTTTTTCTCTCCACTTAAAATAGGTCTAGACAGAATTTAAAGTTTTCTTCAATCTAAATGATACTTTTTCTGTTTTCACAACATTTCATACTTTTTGTTCAGATGGAGGGTGAATCTAACAAGCTAGTGTCCAAATAAGGTAATGCATTCTTTTAGGAAGAAAACACTGCAAACTTGTAAGGGCAGAGTAATTTCAGTTCCCAAAACTCCAGCTGCATTTTCTTTGAAACTCTATTTGATTTACTTTTTCATATGCTTTACATATTATGCATGTTACATGCTGGACATATTTTATGAAAACCATGCATTTGCTTTAGAATAGTATCATTTTGCTGGAATACAATCCCCATCAAAAGCTTATTTTGCAGTGACATAATATCTTGCACAATTCACATTTTTATTGAATGAATAAATAAATACACAAAATTTAAAATGCAACCAGCTTAACTGCAACAGCCAACACAGGCATACTGGACTCACACAACTGACATTAAAATGCATTCTGTCAGGATAAGATCCACTGTGGTATAACTGCCTCTGCTACAGCATAAGATGGCAATCAACAATAAATTGTAAAGCATGTTGAAATGTGGATTATTTCAGGATTTACCATGATATAATGAAGCATGCCATGAAACAGTTGCATTAGTTTATGTGAAAAAAGTGTAAAATCTTCAAGTATCTTGAGCACTGGATTACTGTATTACACACACAAAATATAAATTGTGTACATATTACACATTTATTCTTTTATTAATATTTGTCATGCCATCACAGGTGATTATTTTTGTGATTATTATGGTAATGTGATATGTCGTCATATTTGCAAGAACTATAAAATATGAATTTTTAAATAATACTTAAATACACAATGATTTGTATGCACAGTGTAACTAAACAGCTATTCAAATAATAGCAATATTTAGTTGTTTGTGTTTGGACTTATCAGAGACATTATATTTGAATTCCTTAATAAAACCTTATTTATTCCATGAACTTAATGATCTGTTGTGTAGTTACATATCTCCACTCTGGAACTTTTCAAAGTAAAAATATATTTTTGAACACTTATTTTTCATGTAGCTGATCTTTTAGCACAGCATATGGGGGTTAATGCAATGCCCTGCTAATGCTGTCATAATTCAGTTCTTGGTTTATATTCTCAGTATCCATTCACATATTCTCTTACTCTGGCTAAGTTATTTAACCAAACCATGCTCCTAGGTCACCCTGAAAAGAGACAGTTATGCCTAATGGGTGGTATATAGACAGTTTCTAAATGAACAAATTGACACAAATTAATATTTTTTAAGGACGTCTATGTTCTGCTAGATAGTCTAGCTAACTAGTCTGTCTATACTAGAAAACACTATCATCAAAGCTAAGTCTCACACTAAGTTACCGGTTACAATAATCGATGACCAACTTAAATTTGACATCCATATCCAACACTGTATCAAAAAAACTAACATGAAACTACTATTTGCCGGCTGCAGCTGACACATTCAATACTTAACAAACCATTAGCCTGCCAATCAGTCTCTACCTTAGTATCCCCTTATACCCCAATGCGATGTCTTTGGAGTTCTGACCAGCACCTCCTAGACATTTATAAACCCAACAAAACTTATAGTAAACTCCTCTTTAAACACTCTGTGTCCCTTCTGTGGAATAGGCTACCACCACACATTCGTGGCATCACTAGTTCCAGCTGCTTTAAAACTGAAGTTAAACACTACTTTCTGAACTTAAAAGCCTGTCCTTGCCTAAATCCTCCATAATCTGCATTTTCCTTTCTTTTTCTTTTCACTACCTGTCTATATCTAATAATTCAATGACATCTGCTCACTAGACAATACTACATTATGCTACTTGGGAAAGATATGTCATTATTGTAAATACTTAAATGTACTAGTTGTATTTACTTCATTTTGTTTTATTTTTATTACAGTTATTCATTTCATCCGATTACTGCATATGTAATTTTTATGTTGTATTGGTGCACTGTTTTTCTTGGGTTTTGTATATTGCCTACTATTTTATCTTTTTATGTTTGTATTGCTGGAGCTTTTCTCCTCAGATCTCCACTGAAAACAGGCCATTGGCTCAGATGGACTAACCCAGTTAACAAATGTCAAATAAAATAAATAAAATATGCTAAATGGCTGTGCAGTTAGGACTTATGTTTAGTAAAGAGCTTTTAGCACAGATCCTGTTGTCCTTGAAAGTAATGTAACTACTTACGGTGATTTGGTTATTTATGTTTGAAGAGCATTCAAGTGATTGATTGTACTGAGTCAGAGACTATTTATCGCTGGATATACAATAAATATTATTAGTATAACTTCAGTTCCACGGGTAACATCTATACTTTTTTCAGAAGTAAGGGAATCAGGCACTTGGCATCGCTCCATGTAATTGCTAGCCGTTATTTATCTTCATTTAGTAAATACTTTAACTTAACATGAAGAGATCAGAGCAAACTGAGCCCAGTAAAAACAGGAGCAGCTTAATCAAGTCTGTAGAAATAAATACCAAAATCTTGCCAAGCTAATGTGTTGCTATAGTAACAGAGGGCAGTTTTTTCCTCTTGGTATAAAAGGCAGCAGAAGTGATCTCTGCTTAATGACAATGAGTTGTTTTTGTACCTCTTTTTAAACAAACAAATATTGCATTTCTTTCTTAATATTATTGAGCTTAGCTTTTGTTACCCTGAGTCAGATGATAAACTGGTATTTAATAAACAGTAACAAGAAAGTTGATGACTCCTTTAATTTATACACTAAAGATAATTGTGGGTGAGGGAGTCTGATCATTCACTATTGCTATGAGTTGTTGCAATATTATCTTCAAAATGTTCTTTATCATCTGCAGAAACTATGCTAAAATTCATCAGTACAAACAACATAATAAGAGCCCCGAGGTAAAAAGACTACCAAGGACCTTCCGCTCTTATGTCACTATATCTTTATTAGAAACAGAGACAGGTTAAACGATAAATGATATGAAGGTGACAAATCTCTTATAGCAACTGGATCACCTGTGGAAGTTAACGTCCTTGTGAAGGGACACTGGTTATGGAGTATAGAACATCTTGTAAGATGGTTCACATTATAAGGAACAATGTACTTCTGAAAGACAAATTGTCTTTTTGGAAAGTAGATCACTCATTAAGCATAGTTTACTGTGGAGGATGAAATGGATGAAGAGGGTACATCACTTTATGCATGGTGGATCACTCAGGTAGATCTGTACACTTTACAAGAATAAAAAGTAATCGAATTGAACATATACTTTAATGATTGCCGCGTAAACTCTAGAGTATGGAGAAGAAATCAAAACAGATTCTTTATGTGATTGTGGGGAGTGTAGCTATGTACCATGTGACCATTTAGAAAAGCTGTTGCAACTCCAAAATATTATATAATCCTCCAACAAATCAGTCCTTGACAGGAACAGTGGTTTTGTGATGTTACTATTTTTAACAGCACTTTCCCCTGCACTTCTCCTTCATTATTCTGTGCCTAACTGTTTAAATAGAAGGGCTGTTTCTGGGTTCCCTCAGTACAGCAGCCAACTTACTTTAACATTAAGGAGTTCTAATTTGATTACAGATCATCCCTTCGTGAACATTCCACTAGATGTTCTACTACTGCATGAAGCAGATGTTAAGGGTGCATTGCACTGGAGAAGGTGAAAAGCATAAAAAATAGCCCACTTTGTGAAGTACAGATCCCTTTCTGAAGGTAAACTTTTTGTGACTGGATGACCCTAAAGAGTAAACATTACTTTGTTGAATGCAAACCGATTTACACTGCAGTCACAAAGTTGTTTTGTGATGCGTGGCAATTGGCTACATTGAGTACAGAAAGCCTGCTGATTATTCTAATGATGATATTTTGTAGGTCAGAGCAGGGAACATTTGGGTAATGAGGCTAATCACAAGAGGGATAAAGCACTGTGTATACTGAACCATTAATTTTACTGAATGATATTTCCTGGCAATCCAGTGAGAGGTCTGGTTAAAGCTGTCGGAGAAGAGCCAAGAAGAGGTATAATGACAAAGGAGAACAAGACTCAGTTGCAAATAAACATCACGTGACAAGCCAACATCCTGATATGGCAGTTTACCAATAATAATTTTGTTCACAAAAATAAGAAAAGGTGTGGCTCTGCTTTTAAATTTTTCTTTTTGATGCAAGTAGTAAGAAAAAGAAAACTGCAGAGAAACTTTATTAGACATCATTTTCATCTCCTGGAATCTTTTTCACAAGACTGTAAATTAGTTTATATCAAGTGCTGTCAAGCTAGATGTAGGAAAGGTGACTGACTGTGTCTGAAATATTCTAAGCATACCTTGCTCTGAGGATAAATGCCCCCCCCCCCGAAATATTAATGTGCTCAGAATTAACAACAGTACATTTCTAGAAGCCTTCACCTATCTGAAATTAGAGGGATAATCACAGGCCCTCCTAGGCAAGACTAAGCTGATGAATGTGTTGAAGTACGCAGTCATGTTAGAACTTCAGCACATTTGAGGTTCGGTACCCATCTCTTCTTTAGAGAGTGAATAAAAGGTTACTCATAAAACTGTAGCCTTTTCAGCTACCTCCAACAAACTTTATTAAACTAATATTAAACCATATTCAAAACATAATGTGAATGATATATTTCTATTATTATACTAAGTATATAAATTCACTTCAACTCCATACTAATTTTGTTTAGATCTAAAAAAATTACAAGTGCTTTCAGAATTGTATTTTGCACCATAGATAACTGATATTTATAGTGCAGGACTTTGTAAATCAGTTACAGTTTATATGCAAACAGCAGCACTACATGGATATGCAAATAAGGTCAGTGAAAGGCATTTGCAATGAATACAGAAAGTGAAGCATTTTTTAGAAGCATGCCCACTTTTTGCAAAAGTGTAAGCTGTATAAAAGTTGGCTTTATGAACTTGTGAATTACTTGGGAAAATTGTAAGTTGTTACTTTTTTTTCACATATAGTGGGTAAGTATAGCTGAGTGCAGTCATGCTCAAAGCATTTCAGGAAAGCTGTGGACTGCACAGCAGCTAAGACTGATTTTTTTTTTAAAGAGAAAAGAAGTTTATAATTTTTTTATAGGGGTCTCCTTTTTGCAGACCACCTAATGGTTTCATTAAATAATGAAAGCAGTGATAGGAGAGACTGAAAACAGGGAGACTAGACAAAGAGGGGAACACAAAGGTGAAGCATCAAGAGGGATTATGCTGGAGAAAGTGAGAGAGGATGGGCTGTATGTTTTTGCCGGGTGATAGAGCTTTCTATTTTTTCTTTTCTTTTTTTTTTTTTTTAATAAGAGGGTAGTGTGGGTAAGAAATAGGGAAGAGGGTGAAGGAGAAAGGGTAAGGGAAGAAGGACTGAGGAATTGCCAGCTGGAATCCCAGTTCACAGAGCCACAAATACATTCACTGCCAGATGGTATTGCAGTGGAAGACCCCGATGTTGAGGGGGTAGTGGCCTGTGTTGGCATAGTTGTCAGCACCGACAAGGAGAGCATGTCTCTTCTGTCCACTGCCTCTACTAGTATGTCTTCAACCAAACTCTGAAACCCCAGTTCTGTGAGGTTTGCCAGGATGCCACATAGTAAAGTACCTGCAAGATCAGCACCTCCACTCTAACCATCCAAGGACATCCCTGGATGGGCAGAGGGTCAATATTCCCTAGCCTGGGAGGTGTGTGCCTAGTCTGCTCCTGAGGAATTGAGTTTAACCTGTATAAAAAGAAAATTAATGGAAGAGAAGCAAAATAAAAAAGAAGAAAGGAATGCATAAGCAAAATAAGAAAAAAAAGGTGGGGAGAACCAAAACATAAAAGGCGCAATAAATCCACAAACACTGTTTACATGCAATTTAATACCCAATTGAAATACTGCAGTAAAATCTTTATTGAATAAAAGCTGTGTATGGGAAATGCCCATGCATACCATGGGGGTATTGAGCTGGGATGCCCTTTTGTATTTGGGAAGAATGATAACAATAGTATGCATGCAGACTTCTGATGAACTGAAATGGCAAGGGCTTTGGGCTTACTGAAGGGGTGGCTGTTTCTCTCAAATTATGAACTTTTGAATACAGAGAATATAGTACCAAAAAAAAAACCTCAGTAATTATTGCATTTAATCAGGTTTAAAAAATCAGGTTATAAAACATTTTTCTTGATCTGCTAAGTCTTCAGTTGTAATTCTTTCACCTGCAAAGCTATAACAATAATTTCCTTAGGAATAATACAGAAATAATTTCTAAAAACATTTTCACTCTTATTGTTACCCTTATAGTTGTGTAATGATTTATTATATACAGTATGAATTAGTAAGACAAAAATATTCTATTGGATACTTGTTACACTTACCAGAAGATTTAACCAGTCACTCTAAACTTCTCTTTTGCTGCTGGCTGTTATAGCTCTTTCTTCCTGAGCTATGATTAAAAGAGAAAAGGTCAGACTTGCTTACCTGTATTTGAATTTGTTCTATATATAAATATAAATATGTTTGTAGTATTGTCTAAACATTGATTCTATATATATATATATATATATACACATATATATATATATATATATATATATATATATTTTTTTTTTTCACTTGTGTATAAATACGTGTAAGAATTAATACAATCCTATATCAATATTCCCTTTCATTCAAGAGGATAATATTAAAATACGAAAGGCTTCTTTTCAAAATGCATATAACTCTTTGCTCTGGTAGAGCTAAAGTGCAAATGCTGAAATGCATCAATTCATGAAGTATCTATTTCCTTTTCTGTAGAACTGTGTCAGATTTAATAAGTAATACTGAAGTAAAACAGTATTTTCTCAGAAAAAGTTGAGCTGATCATTCACTTATCACAGTAACACCTCCTCTCCCAACATGCAGTCTAAGTAGGGTGTGGTGTGTAAGATTTCACCCATGTTGTACATGCAACTAGAAATACTTCTGAACAAACTGCAGTGCTAAGCAACAGTTGCAGTTCAATGTGTGTGAACTACACAAAACTGGCTTTATGCAATATTATCTATTACAACTCTTTCCCTGCATTGGCAACAGATTATAAATATGTAATTGCAATTCTTATTTCATAACTGTATAAATGCAATCCTCATTAATGATACCTGTAAAGTAGTAGATGATTTACACACTTACATGTACAGATTATTATTATAATATACTTACCCGACATTTTTATTTGTTATTATAATCTGTTGATGCAGTAATAATATTCCTCTTTGTTCAAAAGATGTATGTATGATTACAGAGATGTTTCTAATTCCCTATGCATTCCATAGTTTCAGGTACAGAGAGCTGCCTTTGCAAATACCCATATTTATGCAAACTTGTTAACTCATATCGAAAACAAATATTTTAGTACTATAAAACTTTGGCCCGCTCACCATACTACCCACTCACCTAGTTTGTCCACCCTATACTTCTGTAAGTCTTTATTCTTGTGACAGCATTGCTGCCTGGAGTCGGTTATACTTGTCAGGGTTAACAGGTGGTCATCTAACTCCTACCAGATATTGATCTTGTTCCAAGTGTTACATCTTGTGCATGCCTCATTCTTCCCCTGGCATGAATCAGGCAAAAGGTAAATCACAATCAAGGTCAGTTTATCAGCGTTGTGCCTGCACAGGAGTCGCCATATTTTAAAGAGCAAGAATGAGGAAAGTATGGTAAGGGATGTATTGAACAGGGTTACAACCACTTCCCGTTGGGTATCACATCACCTTAACCAAACCCTTTTTGCTAGCATGTTCATTAGAGCAGGTATTGATACTACTGGGAGTTTTGCTGTAACCAAAACTGCTTTGTCACATGCTGATTTTTTAAAGGAAAACACTTACCTTTTCTTTCCCTGCATCATGTTGTTGTGTCTTGTTGTTGTGTCTTTTGGCTTATCCCGGTTAGGGGTCGCCACAGCAGAACTCTGGTCTGCTAATGTTTGGTAGAGGATTTTTATGTGCCGAGTTACCAGCCCTGATGCACAACCTTCAATGAAGGCACGCCCATTCACGTATGCCTCCACAGAGAAGATGCTCTAGCTGAGAATCGAACGGGACAATGTCTTGCTGTGAGGCGACAACGCTACCGCAGCACCACATGTTTTGAAATATATGGTTAATAACACATTATTAATGCTTATTGATAAAAGTTTTTTGTTTTGTACACTAACATCAATATGTGTCACGTAGTACAACAGAAATGTTACTTTTTTGGGTGGTGGAAATAAATGCCAAAATGAATGTGATTTTTTACTTTTATGACTTTATAATAAGTTTGAGTTGCTGTGGTGTGACAAACAGGGTTGAATTGACAAGGGTTAACCTTCAGATTGCTGCAAACCTGACATTGATTACTCTATTTTGAGTTTTTAAAGTACATTCTTATTTTGGCAAGCTAGGGCCATCTGCATGTTTCAGAGGAAACCTTGGGATAGCTGCAGAGTGCTACTGACTTTGTAAACTTCTGCAACACATACATATGTTTTTGAAACAAGTTTATGTAACATTGGATGTGCATTCACAATTGGCAAAATGCTGAATTTTGCCAATATACCTTCGGACACAATTGAGTACTACTGTGATTTATAGACGTGCATATAAATTAGCCTAATTTGCATATAACATGTATAAATGTCCCTCATTTGTTTTCACTAGTAGGTTGAGCATCACTATATTAATTCAGAAATAGCCAAGATACATGGCAAATGTATTAGAATACTGCTACAGTAGTGAAGTAAGGAAAATTAAAAAAAAATATTTTTTAAGACATACCTTAAACATTATTTTAATATTGCCTTAAAGGTCACCTGCAATGAATTTTGATTTATACTGTGTATGTGTTTATGCCATTGCCTAAGTGGCATTTTTTTGCTATTTTGAAATTCCATTTCATGACATGAGCTGTAGAACTCGGTAGTGATTAGAGAAATGAATATTACATGGGTATAATTTAGCCCTTGTGCATACATGGGAATAAATGCATTAATTCTACAGAGATTTCAGTGTGCAAATGGTATGAACGGGCACGTGTGATGAATCTGTTGTTTTGGTACTAACAATGAGGAAAAATTACTTGACAATAGCAGAGAATATGGCAAGTTATTTTTTGGCTGACTACTATGATTGAATGAACGGGTATATATTAGAACTTCAAAGTTTCAAAACATTGAATGTTCTAATATCGAACCCTATTCAGCGAAAGCTAAACATATCAAAAGCAACAGAAAACCAACTTTTTTCCTAGGGAAAGAATTCAGTTGTCCATTTCTGTTGTTTCAGTATTTTCAGTGCTGTGGTGGAAAGTTACGGGTTGGGTTCAGGTAAGTGTGCGAATGAGTGCGGGTTAGGTTAGTTAGGGTGAGGGCATGGGTTAGGCATGTGTGCAATTGTGTGGACGTGAGGGTTAGGGCAGGTTAGGTGAGTTAGGGTTAGGCACGGGTCAGGTAAGTGTGTGATTGTGTGGACGTGAGGGTTAGGGCGGGTTAGGTGAGTTAGGGTTAGGGCGTGGGTGAGGTGAGTGTGCGATAGTGATGGACCTTAGGTTTAGGGTTTGGGTTAAGGTAAGTGGATAGTTAGTGGTGTGTGTATAGTTTAGTGTAGGGTTAGGTGTAAGATTTTGGTGTATGTGTGTGGAATGCTGTTTGTTTAATGTGCTTGTGTTGTGTGTATGTGTTTTGGAACAGCAAATTTTTTCCCTAGGAAAAAATTTGCTGTTCTGTATGTTCGATGTTTTCAGCTTTCGCTGAATAGGGTTCAATATTAGAACATTCGAAGTTTTGAAACTTCGATGTTCTAATATAGACCCGAATGAACTGCAGTTGACATAAGACTGCAGTTTGCATGAATATATAGAGAGTTCTTTAGTTATTCTTATTTGTTTGTCTTAACTAACAGTTATTGTGGGCGACAGGCATAGCTGGCCATTGTCTTGTACTTTAACAACTGATAGTATCCATGTCATCCAAACATTACTATCACATTGTCTGACTGTAGACCTTTTTTTTTACATAGTACTGATGAACAAGATAAACAAAAATAACTTTACCCATGAGGAAAATTGTGTCCTCAAGGCAGCACTTAGGACACATGGGAAACTTCTTTTTGGTAAAGGGGGGCCTAGACAAGCTGAGAGGAACAAGGCATGGAGTCAAGTAGTTTTTGAAATCAATGTATTTGGAGGTAGAAACAGAGCATTAGCACATTGCAAGAAAAGAGCAATTAATACATTTGCAAGGCCAGATGGAATGCAGTTTCTCATACCACTACAGCAGGGTCTCCATATCTTATTAAGTTAATGCCAGAATATGAATACCTTCTGTCTATCTGTGGGAATGACCATGATATAGAAGATGGTGCAACAGGAATAATTAGAGGTGGTGTGGACACTATTCCATCTCACCAATGTCTGCAGCAGCAGTTACATTCACCTGCTCATGAAAGTTGATTTAAAATTTATAGCATAGTTGTATAAAGAGAACTGAATGCTGGTAATGATATCATTACATTCATCTGCTCATGAAGGTTGGTTTAAAATTTATAGCATAGTTTTATAGACAGAATTGCATGTTGAGAATGATGCCATTAAACATGTCACAGTTCATTATTATTAGGTAAGCCTTGTGAATCAGCAAATAATGAAAATGAAGGCAGTGTTCATTGTACGTTTCCTATCCCCTTGTAAGCATAGTGTACTGTATGCTGTCACGTAATAATTGTTATTAGTGTTTTGTAATAGTTTCTTTTTACAGACTCCGCATTAGAAACAAAAAGGTCAACTATACCATTAAATATGTATGATGTCAGCAGTAGAGACAGTGTTGCTGCTGCTGATGATGACAGTTATATTTATGAAGCAGCTTGAGGAAAGCTGCGGACAGTCTCCAGGTTTGATGACAAGTTCACTCACCTCACAATATTGTAGTAACTCTGCAGAAAGTGACAGTGCAAGTCAAAATCAAGCTCAGCTTGACATATAATTTATGGCTGCTCCAGAAGAATTCCGCTGTACCTCTACAAGTGCACTTGCTTGCAAGAACTGGATAGCCATCGGAAATTAATTCTTTAAAAAAAAAAAAAAAAAAACTGTTTTAAATTTTAACTTTGTCTGTGTCAGTGGTGCAGCTGGGAGGAGGGCAGGAGGCAGGAGGGGCGGGGGCTTTCATTTAGTTGGTTTAATCACATTTAATTTAAAAGTTTTAAAAAGTCTGCCTTTAAGGCATGTACCATCAGTGTTCTTCCATCCCGTCTTCCCTTCTCCTAAATTTCGTCACCATAATACAAATACAGGTGGCGCTACGGTTTTACAGTTCTGTTCAGGAAGTTGTGTGTGTATTGTGTGTGTGTAGTGTTGACAACACAAGTCTGGATGTGAAGTCTGAAGTGATCCAAAAGTTGCATTTAAGCTTTTTTTTTTAAGGATGATGACGAAGATGAGCCCCATGACAAAAAAAATTTTTTTTTTTTTTTTTCTTCAGAAAACACTAATGGAAGTGGGAAGGAATGAGAAAGTACAGAAATAATGGACAGAAATAAATGTTTGTTTTTTATTTTTTATTTTTTTTAGCTGTTGTATAATATTTCTGCTTAGATCAGTCAAAATTTTCTACAAATGAAATATTATCATAGTTTAGTTTTTTGTATCCCTTTCCTTTATAGTTTAAAAGTTTTTTGATTATGTGTGATTCTGACAGAATGTATTATATGTATTGTAATGTATATATATATATGTGTATGTAATTATATACATGTATGCCATTGAGGAGAGGTAGGGGAAGATATTAGGTCTGCTCAGTGTGTTGGTAGGTGCAGTTGGGGCACAACAGCAAACTCTCTTATATATTTTAATTACTAGGTTGATGATAAATCATGTTTAGCAAAGTGCAAGTAGCACACATTAAGGAATTAGTAACTGGATTAATAATTATTAGAAGGAGAGTAGAATTACAAATACAGTGTGGAACTAATACAATAAATTGTGGAGTGCTTAAAAAGGCATGAGTAAGGTTATGACAGCAGAGAGATTAATGAGAGTAAGGCATCTGGAACATTTTTCTCGGAAGAGTTAAGTTTAAGTGCTCTGTTTGTTTAATTAACTTGAAAACTAGCTTTAGTACCATAATTTGAATTTATTGCAGGTGCAGAAGGCTGTGGATGCTACTGGATGGTGCTCCAGATGAAGTGCTACTCCTTGCAGCAGCGCAGTTGAGTGCTATTTTATGGGAAATAGGGGGTCATTTTATATTCTTCACTATGTGTGCCTGTATAGTTGTATGAGATGCCTGTGAACTCCTTTGTATGAGCCTAATAATAACAGCTTATCGTCATTCCCATTTATTACATTTTTTAATATAATTTAGGCAATTTATTTTCAAGGAATTTGTATTGCTGATTGTGAAGTGAAAAGAACATTTGTAGCAAAAACACTAGCAACAACCTCTTCACTGGTTTCAGATCTCCAATGAATTATTCAGATGAGTTGAGATTCTGCGCAAAGATTCTGCATATTGATTTGGATTGGTGGATTGTGTGACAGAAGTTTGATAGAGATGCCCTTTTTTTTGTGATGTTCTGAATTAAGTAGGTTGTCATTATTGGTTCATATGATTTGTTTTCTTGCTTAAAAGGAAAATGTTCAGAACTATAAATTTAAAACAACACACTAGCAAGTGGTCTTGTATTATACAAGGGATATAATCCAATATTATATATAGTATAATAAATACAGTCAGCAAGGTGAATCAAATAAATTTTGCATGGTTCTAGAAAATGTGTGCAAGGAGTCTATGATTTGAAACAGCCCAAAATTTCTGTAATCTGTGAAAGTAAAAGAAATAAAACAGTATGCACACTGGGAGATTTGAACAGTGTCTATGACAAATGGGAAAAATAGCCAAGTATTGGGACACTGGAATGGTCTACACCAGTATCTTCACACACAGAAAAACACTTTGAGGATGACGGCAGATGTTCTGAGGCCACAGTGTCCACAGTAACACCTTTAAAAAGGAGAGAAACTGCAGGAATTACAACTACCCCAAGAAACACATAAAGCATTGGCTGCTCAACCAGAAATATGCCAAGACATTGTTAGGGCTCAGAGCACTGCCGCAGAGATTCAGCTGCAATTGGTCAGAGTCCTCCAGGGTATGTGTGATGATTTCCAGCAGTCCTATGAAATGGCAGAGGAAAATTCCATGGTAACACTGATGCAAAATATGGAAGCATATCAAGCATCAGTTGGCTCTTCCATTCATACATTAGTTAGGAGATAACAGTGTTAAGCTGGTCTCATTCTTATGAGGGGCAAGGAACAGAGTAATTTACAGCAGGTGGGGAGAAATAACATGGTACTACAATACACATGTTACAACCATTCTTTCTCAAGACAGTACTGTCTGTAGTCTCAGTGAACAATCACAGCACATTTCACACAGGCCATGCCAACAGTCTTCTACACCTAGCATAACCTCTCATTTTAGGTCATCATCATGGTCATGCAGCAGTGTCAGGTCAGTGATAGCAGGATCACCTTCATCAAGTAGGTCACAACACTAGACTAATGCACCTTACAGTTTTCACAGTATCTCATTTCTCCAAATCAGTTGCAGCATCACCTGACCTATCAATAGGAGATGTGTATAACTCATTTGATCTTGAACTATTACATAGCTTCCTGTTTAGTTGTAATTTGGTCTATATATATATATATATATATATATATATATATATATATATATATATATATGTGTGTGTGTGTGTGTGTGTGTGTGTGTGTGTGTGTGTAGATATATATATATATATATATATATATATATAGGTATATAAACATATACACATGTATACATACATAACTATCTAAATCTACTTCATTTAAATTAAAGTGCGTTTAAACTAATCTGACTTACCCGAGCTGATTCCACCGAAATGACATTGCAATGAATGCACGAACTGCCAAATTTCATTCCCTGTGAAATGAACCACTTGGCCACCATGGTAAAGAACCAAAATGGAGCAAAAGTAAACCCAACAAAGTGGGGGGCTGTGCCCCCCCCCACCAACTCCGAGATCACACTAAATGGAAGAGAGGGTACAGTTCACTGGTGGCCAGGTGGCTCATTTCACTGGGGAAGGAATTCAGCAGTCTGTGCATTCATTGTAATGTTGTTTCAGTGGAATCAGCTGACGTAAGTCAGATTTGTTTAAATGTACTTTCGTTTAAACAAAGTAGACCCATAAATATATATATATATATATATATATATATATATACATTTATTTATATATATATATATATATATATATATATATATATATATATACACACACACACACACATACATATATATGCATACACACACACACACACACACATATATATATATATATATATATATATAGACATTTATTTATTTATTTATAAATATATATATATATATATATATATATATATATATATATATATATATATATATTCACTTCATTCCTGTAAAGTTGTTATGTACACTGTGAATGAACATTGTACAAAAGACACGCTGCATGGAATACCATTGCTTCAGTTGGCAGTCACCTAAAACATCAAAACAGAAATTAACAAATATTTTCTGGCAAGATATATCATAAGGAAATGACACATTAAAATTAGCATCCTGCCATCTAATCTTAACTGCTGCCACTACACTCTCTTCACTGCACAAATGTTGACAGTTTCTGAAATCAGAATTTATTTTATGAGACACTATACAAATAATCTGATAGTATAAAGTAAAAAATGACATATATAAATTAAAGCATTATATAGACTTGCAATGTGTTATCTCATGAAATACTTAATTGTTTGTCAGTATGGCATACTGTTAACTAATCATTAAAGAGGAAATCATTCATTGCAACAGATAAAAGTATACGTTTTTTTTTTTTATTTTGATGTCTGTTAACATCACAAAACAGGAGTCAGGCATGTCAACAGCATGAGTAATATTCAGACAGATAATAAAAATATTTTAAGATGAAACAGAATGTCAGATGAAGAGTGACAGCAGACTATGTACACACAGATCACTGCATGCATCAATATACTTTTTGTGTTTTTAGAATAAAGGAAACACTAACCTGAATGTCATGGTCCATATTTGTGGACTAGACACGGCCTCTTTGCCTTCACAGCTGCATGCCATTCTTGAGTCTGCTTCATTGGGCCCTTACTACTGCTGCCAGCTGGTCATCATTATTCATAGTAGGACTAGAAATGGGAGCTGCAGTGGCAGCAAATGTCACTTCATCACTAGACTGGTGCATGATCATATTATGCAGAATGCAACAGGCAGTAAACATCCTGCAAGCAGTAGCTGGGTCATACTATAGAGCACCCTCAGACTCATCCAAGAACCTGAAACCACTCTCCAGGAGAACAAAGATCCTTTCAATGACAATATTGGTCTGGTACAGGGATATGTTATAGTTCTACTCTGTTGTTCCAGAAGCATTTCTCACTGGACTCATGAGCCATGGCTCCAGTGGATATCCAGCATCAGCTAAAAGACAAAAAAAAGAGAGAGAGAGAGAGAGAAAGAGGGAACAGTAAAATAAATATTGCTATACAGCAAAACAGTTTAACATGAATGACTACTTAAATACCATATATTTTTCCCACTTACCAGCAAGATAAACACTTGGCATCCTACCAAGCAGGAAGAGGTGGTAGAGTGGACTAGTGTGCCAGATGTGGGAATTATATGCACTGCCAGGATGCTGGGCAGAGATGTTGGGGATTCAGTCCCATACATCACACACTACCTGGCAATTGATGGAATGGTAGCCCTTCTTATTGTAGTACCACTCACACTGTGGACCAGGAGGGGCCCTAATTGCAACATGGATGGGTGCAATCTATCACTCTGAGTACCTCTGGGAGATGTGCAAGTCCATAAAAGGCATGCATAGTCTTAGCATGGTTATGAGGTGACACTGGGATACAGATATCCTTATCCACATATGCCATAAGTACATCCAGGAAGTGCAGCAGTATCCTCAAGGTGGAAACCTGTGAGATCTCCATCATGTATCCAGTTTGTCAATGGAAGGTCCCAGTAGCAAGTATAGTGAGGGATATACATGCTTTGGTATCCACAGGAAAAGGAAGTGAATGCATTCCTCCAGTGCCTCTATTAGGGTCAAATATGCCCACTAAGGCTCATTCACGCATACCCCCAAAAGCCTTAACACAGTTGCATAACTGACTCTGAATACTGGCCTTAGAACCAAGAATAACAAGAAAAAGGAAACATGACTAGGCATTGAACCAGCTGATTTTAACTCTTCATTACCTTGTTAATAGATTATTCCTCGGTGTTAAATTGCTTTCCAAAACGTCCCGTTTTTATGTATTACCTGGCATTGATTATTGCCATTACTCTTTAATTCTGACTCTCTGATCTCCTTCATTAATTTCTTAATGTTTCCTCTCTCTGCTAGTTCTTTTTTCTTCCATTTTCTTGTATTTTTTTTTTTTTTTTTGCTACTATGATTAACAGAGATAGTATTTCTTTCACTTATCCCATCTTCCTATAGTGGAACAACCCAATATGTACATCTGTTTTGTTCTTTTTTGTTAAGTAAGCTTCTTGATTAGCTATTACTGTTATCTTTGTTCGCATTCTTACCCTAATCCGTGCCAGTTGTTCACATTCCCAAACACTATGTCTCATATACCCCTTTATCTCATTTCTCATCTCCAGCTTATCTCTTGAGACAATAGGTCACAGTCTAGCCAATCTTTCTAGGCACGGCCATGCAAATATTCTAAATTTGCTTGAATTTGTAGCATTCAGGCTAAGGCTATTTGTTCCCATTCTAAACTGGTCAGAGGTCTGATCAAACTCTCACTCCATCTCTCTTTCATGTTTATATGGAATTGATTATTCATATCTATCCAGGTCCTGTCTGCTTTCCCTTGAATACCTTGCATTGTGGCTGTTGGTATTCTAACTTCCATAATGAGCATTACCACTCTGGGCTTATTTTCATTATTTGCAGTTTCTCTTTTCTTATCTTTTCCTTAAACATTAAAAGTAAACTTGTGTAGTGTATGCAATTTTCTTCATTCAAGTTGTATTTATGTTTCACTGTCTCCCAGCTTTTGATATCTGCTCCTACCTCTTCATATATCTCTTCCTGATATCCTTTAGGTATTATTAATTCTTTACAGGGTTTGATTTGTCCCCATCTCAACCAATATTTTGCAGCAGGCTAGTTCTGCTCAATGCCTTCTCACAATTTCCACACCCTTATTCTCTGTTGACTTTGATCTTCAATTGCTTGCCCACATATCATCTTTTTTCCATTTAGGCTAATATTCACTCATTTGCAAAGTATAAATAAGTCTTAACTGTATTACCCTAAAATAGGCTTCCAAGTCAAGGAAATTAAGAATATTTGCATGAATGTGCCTATAAAGATATTTTTATATTCCAGAAAGACAGGTTAGACCCTACCCTTATGTCTCAGACGTATGTTGCAGGTGTGAAATGGGAATAAGGGGTACATGGGAACATATATTTTTGGATTGTGAAGAACTGGTGCATTTTGGGGTAGCAATGAGAAAAATGATAACAGCAAACATGTTTTTCACTTTTTACTGTTAGCTGTAATGATTTCTTTACCTTATTTATTACTAAAATAACCAAAATTATACTTATTCTCACTGCTGTAATTTTCTGAGCTCATAAGATGCCACTTTATACTTTATTAATTGAATATTATAAATTGTTGTTACTAATGTCATGTATTTTATTAATTTTTCCCTCCTTTGTTCGGGTCAGTTGTACATAGTGTATATAAAGGTTTATAATACTTGTTTATTGATGATTGTATTGTTAAACATGATATTATTTGGAAAATAAAAAAATATTTGAAAAAAAAAAAAGAATACAGGACATAAATCTTAGAGGCCATTACTGTTTACCACACATCAATGAATGAATAAATAAATGAATAAACAAGTAAATTAAAAATAAATACGACACCAAGCAAACTGGGGGCCTTCAGTAAATGAGAAGCAAGAGTGAATTCTTGACATTTCTGAAAAAAAGGCTTTGGAGAACAGTTCAAGATTTTAGTATGTACTCTGTTTTGTTTAAAATGATACTACTATCACAGCCTGCTACAGATATTTTTAAAACGTTAGGTTTCTCTTTCTTGAATTTGTGTAATGCAAAATGGTATGCTTTTCAGAAAAATTACGTAAAATAAAACATTTGGTTGTTCACTGCTGGCCTTCTGGTAAAAGTGTTTGTAACAACAGCGCCCTTAAAGTAACAGTTGATGAAGAGGGCAGCTTTAAACACGTGGCTAGTCAAGTCACATCTCATTACGTAGTATATTATCTGCAGGATTTCATAAACAGAAAATAAGTCAAATAAACCAGAAGTGAAATGTAGCCAATGTCAAAACAAATAAATGTAAGTGTCTATATTGCTAATAAAATGCTAGTCAATACATTTGGTTATTCAAATTTATTTAGCAGCAATTCTATTTTAATTTGAAAATATGTTTTCACTCTGAAAACTGACATTGCTCTTATCTAAAAACACAATGATTAAAACAGGATACAGACCTGAGATATAATTATCAGCATTTAATGCACCGATTTTTGTCATCTTTTCTATTTGTGGGTCCGTCATTTGTGTAGTAGAAACAAAACAATGATGGAAGAGGAACAACAAAGGTTCCAACCCATTAGGAATGCAGGCCATTTTCTGTTATTACATAAAGATTTATATCTGTCTTGCCTCCCTCTTCGGAAAGATATGTACATGGTGTATGTTGATCAAATTCATAGATATATATTTATGGTATCAGGCAACCATATAATTAGAGGTAAGCTTCTCTGTATTACTGTAAGAATCAAACTCCCTGCATGTGAGTATCTGTTACTTCCGATACCCATACTTGTGTCAGTCATTCTGCATTAGTAGTGAATGCCTGATGTGCCATAAGTAATTGTGATATGTAAATTACCTTGCATAATGTTCTATCCTGTAATGGTATAATGTATAATTCATGTAATTATTGTATTTTAAGGCTCTATAATCTAGTCTAGGTCACCTGAGAAACTAGGACAGTATTGCCACATTAATCTCACCTATTCATGAAATGTGCACAATCGATTAATAAATGAATGAATGAGACAGATCACATTTCTGTTTCGGTGCCTAATGAGAGCAGCAGCTCAGCATCTTCTGTCATTGTTTAATAATATTTATAAGATAAAATAACCATCTAGTTCTCTTTTTCCTATTCTATATGTCAACACTACAATTGTTAAATCACTTATTCTTTTTGACATTTTTATAGTTTTTCTAATGTTTTAATGCAGTGTTGCAAGAAAATAAACAAAAAGACATGTTTTCAAATTAACATTGATATCTAGAATTTGAAAAAAGGTCTTTTACTCTAGTCCTTGCCAAGGCATGGATCTGCCTATGATTGTTTTTCTAGGCAATGTACTCTCCCATTTCTTTCTCAAAAGCTTGATTCTTCAGTTGAGCTATTTAGTAGCAGATTCTACAGCAAACAATATTTGAAACCTAAGACCAGTTTCTTCCTGAAAGTCTTCCACACTGCTCATGGAGTCTAGCAGGAGCAGATGTGTATATGTTCATAGGTGTCTACTAGGCTAACGACCACAGGGGCCCTTTTAAGCCTAGCCATGCATCCCAAATCTCTGATGAGTTCTGATACCCTTGATAAGTGAAAACATGGGCCTGTGAGGTGAACCATTTACAGGTTACCTATTTGCATCAGAGACATAGGAGCCAAACATGGGATGAATTTCCAGTTTCCCATCCAGATTGTCCAAGTTGCACTTGAATTGGATTATGGAGGAACTCTGCTTCACATGGATGGGTAGCCTGCTCCATAGATGGGGAAGTCTCTGGGATACATACCTATCTCTCCAGCAGGTCCTATTTATATCACAGGCAAGGTTTAAGTCTTTAGAATGGGTGATTCTGGTACTTTTTGTTTTGTGGATGTGCAGGAGGTCTGAGAATGCCCTATATGCCAGGCATAGATCTCCCTTCAAAAGCCTGTAGGAGACAGAATACAGAGATAGGGCCTTGAGGCGGTCTGCATAGTAGAAGATATTACTTATGCCCTGTATTCTTTTAGTGCGGAGCCTCTGTGGACATTGCAGTTGTTGAATATGCCTGGTTAGGCACATAACAAAGGGGGCATTGTACTCGATGATAAGTCTAATGAATGCCAAATGCAGAGGAACAATGACTTCCTTGGACTTAGATGCCATACTTTTGTTTATAAGTTGCGCAGCATAGAATGATTTCCTCACCACTGTAGACACGTAATGATCAAAGGCTAAATTACTATCTATGTGCATCCCTAAGTCCCTGACTACTGGATCAACTCTAAGGGGTGTGTTGTCAATATGATAGTTACCAGGGATGGGTGACGTCCCAAAGGATACTTTTATGCAATTTTTGGCATTCAGTTTTAGTCCATGACTCTCACACCAGTTGTTTGTCTGTGTCAGTCCCTTCTGGGGAACATTTGTGTCAGTGTGAGATTCAATGACAGCTCCTAATTTTCAATCCTCTGCAAATTTAGTCAGCCAGAGACCACTGACATTGGTCTTGATGTGCCAAAAAGGAGTGATCCAAGGTCTGATTCCTGAGAGACTCCACTTGTGACTGGCCTCTTTGTAGAGGTGAACTCCCCAATTCTAACTTCCTGGATCCTGTTTGTGAGCCAGTTGGCTATCAACTGGGTGACATACGGGTTTGTACCTAACCTCTTGAGTTTGTCAACAATGCCCAAGTAGTGTATTGTATCAAATGCCTTCGCCAGGTCAAGGTAGGCAGTGTGAAAGATTTTGCCCTCATCCTTTGCTATGGTGACCTTCTCAAAGAAGTCCACCAGGTTGAGTAGGCATGATCTGCCCTTTACAAAACCAAACTGGGTTGGGTCTAGTGTCTGGAGGTTTACTATATCTCTGTTGATCATCTCCATGATAATTCTTTCCATGGCTTTGCATATAAGACTAGTGAAACTTATTGATCTGTAGTTTCCAGGGTCTCTAGGTGGCCCACCTTTGTGCAGTGGGATGACTATTGCCTTTCTCCATTCATGAGGTACAAAGCTTGTTTGGAGGCTACAGTGAAATTGCAATTACAGAGGCCCTGATAGGTCTTGTTTCATACTATTTAGAAGTCATCCTGGGATATTGTCTGGGCCCATTGATGCCATGTTCTTGGTCTTAAAGAGAGCATTAAGGACCTTTTCCCTAGTGATAGCAGGGGGAGTTATATCTGATGATATTTCCTGAGGGAAGGTTGTATGGGAGAGAGGAGTAAAGTTTGAGCTGAATTTATTAGCCAGGAGGTTTGCTATATCTTCTGGCTCAGTATAGGTGGCTCCATTTACAATGAGCCCTGCACACAGTTGTGTATTGCCTTTGAGGTTGTAGACATAGCTAAATAATACTTTGTGGTTGTCCTTGGCCTGGGGGCCAAAGTTAAACCAAATTTGGCTTTGGTAGACTTTATTTGTCCTCTGAGTTGTTTGTTTAGTTTAATGACAGTGCTTTTATCCTGCACCTCCTAATTTTTGTCATGATTTTCTTCCTCTTGTTATACATCTGATTACTTTTGTGATTCCACCAGGGTGGCTTGTATTTTGAGTTAGTTCTGTAGTTCTTCCTGGCGGGTACAGCTACCTCTATACAGCTATTAACATGCTTGTACAGGGTTTCTGTGAACAGTTCTGCAGAGGCAGAAGTGTTTTCAGGCTTTATAGGGGCTTGGAATTTTGCCATTTTCTCACTTAATAGCAGGAGGTTAGCCTTTGAATAGTTCCTGAATATTCCCGATTTAGCTAAGGGTCCAGGTTTTATTTTTACTTCAAAGGAGACCATTTTGTTGTCTGATCTTACCAGAGAAGACATTACTCTAGGGCGTGTGTAGCACTGTCCCATATTAGTTCATAGGTGTGTACTAGGCAAATAGCCCTGGAGTCTTTACAAGCCTAGCCCATAGGACTACCCTGGCATCGTGCCAACTGACCTTAGTTCCCAGTGCCTCTGTCAAGTAGAGCCACTGCAGTGATCCCTGGGCTGAATGTTCTATTTCCCATCCACTCATCAAAATTTCTCTTGAAGAGGCCAGTGAGGTTTTCTACTTGACATGTATGGGAAGTCTGTTCCATAGCATGGGCAGTCTGTGGGTTATGAACCTGTCCCTCCAGCATGTTCTGTTGATTGTGGTAATGAGGTTTAGGTCTCTGGAGTGTGTGGTGCAGAGGAATTGGTATTTCTTTAGCTGTAGCATTTCTAACAGAGCTGGGTCAGACATGGCTTTGTAAGTCAAGCAGAGCTCACCTTTAAGTAGGTGATATGAGACAGAGAATAGTTGGAGTTTTTTGAGTCTGCCCATATAGGACAAGTGTTTAAGGCCTAGGATCCTCTTTGTGAGGTACTTTTGTGGCCTCTCCAGTTCTTGCAGGTGTCTAGTGAGGTACATGCCAAATGGGGCATTGTACTCGATGATTGGCCTAATGAGGGAAGAGTAGAGGGAGACAATGACCTTTTTCTTCCTGGATGCAAAACCCTTAGTAAAGAGATGTGCCACATAGAAGGACTTTCTGACCACAGTGGCACTGTGGTGGTCAAAAGAGATGTTGCTGTCAACCTGTGTTCCCTGATCTCTTATAATGCCTTCTGTGTTTAGTGGACTAC
This sequence comes from Protopterus annectens, assembly GCF_019279795.1. Lineage (NCBI taxonomy): Eukaryota > Metazoa > Chordata > Ceratodontiformes > Protopteridae > Protopterus > Protopterus annectens. The sequence goes on along the minus strand of NC_056747.1, from coordinate 311,315,130 downwards.
CATTGATGTGGTAATTCATGGGAACCAGGTTTTTGTCAAGGGGGATGATGACACATTTTTTGGCATTGAGCTTAAGGCCATGGTTCTGACACCAGTCATTGGTCTCAGTGAGGCCTTTCTGTAGGATGTCAGCATCACTTGGGGAGTTAATAATTGCTCCCAACTTGCAATTGTCTGTGAACATTTTCAGCCAGAGTCCCTTTGTGTTGGTCTGGACTTCAGAGAAGTAGATACCAAACAGGAGGGGACCCAGGACCGAAACCTGTGGGATTCAATCTGTGGGTTCTATCTGTGAGCCAGTTTGCAACCCACCTAGTGATATAGGGGTTGATGCCTAGCTTAGTGAGGTTTTCTGTAATTCCTGAGTGGGGAATGGTATCAAAGGCCTTGGCCAGATCAAGGTAGGCTATATGAACCACCTTGCCTTCATCCACAGCTCTGGTGATAGACTCAAAGAAGTTGACCAAGTTGAGCAGGCATGATCTAACCTTTGTAAAACCAAACTTTGTGGGATACAGAGTTTGGAGATACCCTATATCCTTGTTTATTAGGTCCATGATGATGCGTTCCATAGCTTTGCATATCAGACTCATCAGGCTAATGGGGCGATAGTTCCCAGGGTCTGTAGTCACTCCTCCTTTGTGGAGAGGGATGACTGTAGCAGAGCACCATTCGGTAGGGACAAAGACTGAGGTGAGACTGTGATTGAACAGAGCACACAGTTGAGGTGTCAGTTCACTCTGTAGTTCATGTAGAACACAGCCATGGATATTGTCATGTCCCATAGAAGCTGTATTCTTGGCCTTGGACAGTGGTGTTTTAACCTATGCAGCAGTAATACTGGGTGCCTGGCAATCTACTTGTATTGTGATTGGTCCTTTGGTGTGGGAGAGAGGGGAAAAGATGCCACTAAATCTGTCAGCCAGTATATTGGCAATATCTGTTGGCTCGGTATAGGGGGTACCATTGTGTAGTTGCTCTGAGAACATCTGGGTATTGCCATGGAGATCAGTCTTGGGACTTCACCTTATTCCGCATCAGTTTCCTCCTTTTGTTGTTGAGTTTGTTTATGGCAGGGGGCCACCAGATTGGCTTCCTTTTTTTGGAGGAGAGCATCTTGGTTCTATTGGGTATGGCAAGATCCATGCATTTGTGTACGTGTTCATACAGTACATTTGTGTATGATTCATTGGTTATGCAACTATTCTCCATTTGCGTCGGTGCTGTGAAGTTAGCCACCTCTGTTTTTAGGAACCCAAAGTTAGCTTTGGAGAAGTTTTTCATGGTGGTTACCTTTGCGGGGGTGGGAGGGATGTGGATTTCCAGGGTGATTAGTTTGTGGTCAGATCTAACTAGGAAGAAGTTGACTACTGGTGTAGAACAATGGTCGTCCATGTTAGTAATGACCAGGTCAAGGATGTTGCTACCTCTAGAGGGGGTAAGAATGAGCTGGTCCAGGGCATTACAATTAATGAATTCCAGGAAACGTTGGGCAAGTGTATTGGTACATGAGTAGCTTTCCCGGTTAATGGAGGGGTAGTTGAAGTCGCCCAGTATGAGATTGTTAGGTTGGACCCTAATATTTTCCAGGGTGCTTAGGAATGTGGAGTGTGAGTCTTGGGACATGGTTGTGGACATATAGCAGGCTACAACCTGTATCACTGTCTTACCCAATATTAGCTGCACCTGAATTATCTTAGATGCATTAAGTTGGGCTACCAGTCTGGAGGTGTGCACATCCTTTTATAAATATGGAAACATCACCGCCTATGGAGCTTCGGTCCAAGTTCTGAAGGCGAAAGTTGTGGAATGAGTTATAGCCTGGTAGTGCAGAGGTGCTCTCTGCTGCTTTGAACCAGGTCTCTGTTACAGCACAAATGTCAATGTTCTTCTTTTTAAGGAGTACTTTGAGTGAGTGCATTTTGAGATTTAGACTTCTAGCGTTGAGCAGCATGACCCTCAGATTGCATAGTGAGGACCAGATCCAGTATGGTTGCACCCCTTTTTGGTGTATTGACAATTTGGTCTAGGGAGTTTTTGTTTACAAAATCCAGGAATCTCTGTGCCTGCACATTTGGTGTCATATATGATCCCCAGTTAATGGTGGGGTATTTGAAGTTGCCCATGAATATGGTATTGGGTTGGATGGTTAGTGTTTCTAATAAGTTTAAATACATGGTATGGGTTTCCTGGGTCATAGAGGGGGACCTATAGCTTTCAAGGAAGTGGTATTTGATTTTTACCTATGGTGATGTGAACATGCAGCAGCTCAAGTGCATTGTCCTGTTTGACTAGCCTTGAAGCATATTTATTTTTGATGTAAATAGAGACAACTCCACCTTTAGTCCCTGCCTGTGAAGTAGCTGGTCTAAATGTGTGGAAGGCATTATAACCCTGCACTGTTGCTGTGCTGTCTGTGGCTTTAAATCACTTCTCTGAGACCGCACAGACATCAGCATTGTCTAGGGTGAAGACAGCTTCTAGAGAGTGGAGATTTTGTTTAGGTTCCTAGCATTGAGCAGTAATAACTTTTATTTTTTTTTCATTTTGATTTGCTATGTAGGACGTACTTTCAGTTTGGCATTGTCTAAAAAAAGCACTATGGGGGAAGACAATGTTTTAGCTAATATTTGAAAGCCTAGAAGGGAGAGGTGCAGACCATCCCTGGCAAAGCAGGGTGGTCTGTTGAACATCTCCTTCCATGCTGACAAATATTGCACCCCCCCTAGAATGACACCAGACACTAAGCCAATCATTAAAGTCAATCATCTTTTGTTTGTATTGTGGCATCATCTTTGAAGAAGGTAAAATGCTGCTCAGTGCTAGGCTCATACCAGCCTGAGACACATATTCCGAAAGCTCTATGATGTCTCTCTTCATATAGTCTAGGGAGGTACGTCTCAGGTCATTTACTCCCACATGGACTATGACTGAGTCATATTGGTAATTGTGATCCAATGACCTGAGTACATGCATAATGTGATGGATGCTAGCCCCTGATAAGCAACTGACCGTAACTTTATCCTTACTCAGCCTGGTGAGAGGGACATCAGTGTGTCTCACAATGGAGTCTCCAATGACTAGAATGTTGGATTGTGTGGTGACTTGCCTTATGGGCTTAGAGGTAGAGGCTCCATGAGATGTAGCTCTATGTGTTGATGTGGGTGTTTTTTTTGAAAGAGTGCATTTGGGGACTGCTGAGGGTATTTTTATGTGTACTTTGTGTAGGAGGTCTTTGTGGTTTAAGTGCTTCAGTATATGTAGGTCTGTATCAGATACTGACATGACTCCTGCTGCATAATCTGTAGTCTGCTTATGTTCAGCTGTAAAGAAACTGTAATGAAAGATACCAGACTGGGGCTTTAAATGGACTGATGTTTATCATTTTGGGCAGTAAAGGACAGAACTTTGAAGAAACATGTAAATAGGCAATGTTAGATATATAGAAAAAGGAACAAGGATATTGGGACAGATAACATACAAAAAGTGGCCATTTCTTTACGGGAATGGCAGAAGCAGAGATAAAGAAAAGGACATTATTTGTGAAATGAGAGTAGAGAATGGCAAATATCTTTATCGCGGCTTTTAAAATGAAGAGTTATAAGACTGTGAGAAAGATGAATCTGAAATGAGAATTTATGTAGTTATATTATGTATCATATAGCTGTATTAGATGAGTAATAGAAAAAGATGGAGGAGGCAAACAATAACTGAAGCTTTGAATTATTATTGCGTGTTGATATGCATAAAAATATGAAAATAGAACAAGGTAAGGGGAGCATGTGTAGAAGATAAAGTGGGAAGTGGAGAGATGTGAGCTGTACTCATAATGAAATAGTAATGTTAATAAACCAACTGTGCAGGATCCACCCAGGCGTTCGTGCGAAACAAATCAGGCAAAAACTACTAAAAAGCACTTAAAAGCACTAAGAAATTCTTCAAGTATTAACTCAAATGTCTTTTCAGACCACAAGTTCTTTCAGACAGTTCCTTCCAAACCATTATGGTTTGAAAAAGCTACATAGCGAAAGCGCTTACCACTTTTACTTGAGTGAATAAAAGCTACTGTTTACTACGCATTTGGATTTATTGGAAGGAACTGTCTGAAAGAACTTGTGGTCTGAAAAGACATTTGAGTTAATACTTGAAGAATTCCTTAGTGCTTTTAAGTGCTTTTTAGTACTTTTAAGTGCTCTTTTTGGCTTGTGTTCTGTACTCTATCAGAAGGTTTTTGCCTGATTTGGTTCGCACGAACACCTGGGTGGATCCTGCACAGTTGGTTTATTAACATTACTATTTTATCTGTTTCTTTTTTATACTGTGCAGGTACCTTTGTTTGCTAGTGGTACTTCTTATTATTTATCCATTGTACTCATAATGACTTTTAGGTAAAAGAGGTGCTAGAGTAGTTAAAAGAGTTAAGGCATAGCGCAACACAAAGCCTGAGGGAATGCCAACTAAGAATCTGAAAACAATGGTAGATGCAGTGGCTTGGCTGTTCAATCTATCATCAGAGGATGAAGTGCTTCATAGGGTTTGGGAGGTGGTAACACTGATGCTAATTTACAACAATGGTGTGGATGGACACTGGATAAATTGAATAGTGTGTCTCCTGCCCTGATAAAGATAAGGGCAATAGGATTCTATAAGTATGGGTGACTGAGAGATGCTATGGTATGAAGATCATTCGTCACAAATCTGATTCATCAGTGTCAAAAATATTTTAAGTGTAGGTGATCATTGTGGAAGTGGAGCTGGCATTATATGCAGATGTCACTGAAGCGTTTGAAGTGATGCTGCAAATAAGAAAGTTGGAGAAACAAAAGAGGATCTGGTTGCTGAAGAAGGCAACAAAGTGCATTAGAAATCAGTTGCACAATACAGTACAAGGGTAGAGAGAATACAGTACAACTAGAAAAGATGATGTTTGTGGAAACTAAGTCTGAAGTTGAATCGGTTCTAGATTTTCTTTGTTTGATGATACTTGAGATTGAGAGGAGACATTTAACCTCCACATAGAAGATGTGAAGGTTAGAATATCAATATCAAACAAGAGTACTGTAGGCAAAAATATCATATTGTATAAATGATATGAAAGTGGCAATTTACATTTTAGCACAAAGAAATGCAAACAATGCCTTTGGTATAATAAGCTTGTGAAGCTATACAAACTATGGGAAATTGTGCTGGAATTCAAGTGGGCAGAAACATTTAGGAGTAAACATCACAGCTAAGATTAATTATTGTGAACAGTGTAAAAGAGTGTGTGTGATGTGTGGGGGTATTTTGTGTTCTGTGGGCAGGAAAGTGAAACTGAAGTACAAAGAAAATCCACATGACCCAGAATACTTCATAGCTGAGGCCATACCTACCACATCTACACTGAATGATAGTTTGGCCATTGTAGGTCAGAGAATGTTTATGAGGATACAAAGGCATAGACTACAAAACTATGATTATGGGTAAAAGTTTTACAAGCTTGTGTTTTTTAGCCTGTAGAAGCCACGGGGGTTCATAGGTAGGTACTAGGCTATCTGCCCGAGGGCATTTATATGCCTAGCCAGAGTGTGTCAGCTTTCGCCGCCCCATTGATTAATTAACGGAGCCTCTGTCAAGAAGAGCCAATGAAGTGATCCCAGGGGTGTATTTTCTGTTACCCATCCAGTCGTCAAGGTTTCTCTTGAAGAGTGTTAGTGAGGGGCTCTGCCTAATGTAGTTAGGAATTTTGTTCCAAAGCATGGGGAGTCTCTGTGACAGGAATCTATCCCTCCAGCATGTTCTATTTATCGTTGTGGCGAGGTTTAGCTCACTAGAGTGAGTGGCTCGCAGTGACTTGGATTTCTTTAGGTGGAGCATGTCCATCAATTCTGAGTTGGACATAGCTTTGTAAGTCAGGCAGAGATCACCTCTGAGTAAGTGATACACCACTGAGTACAGCCAGAGCTTTTTCAGTCGGGCTGCATAGGACATATGTTTGAAGCCAGTAATCCTCTTGGTGAAGTACTTTTGTGGTCTTTCCAGCTGTTGGAAGTGTCTTGTGAGGTACATCTCAAATGGGGCATTGTACTTTATGATGGGTCTGATGTGTGACGAGTAGAGGGGTACTATAACCTCTTTTTTCTAGATGCGAACCCTTTAGTAATTAGATGGGCTACATAGAAGGATTTCCTAACTACTTTGGCAATATGATTGTCAAAGGAAAGATTACTATCTACCTGGGTCCTCAGATCTCTTATTACCTCTTCTGTATTAAGGGGGCTGCCACCTATGTGGTAATTCATGGGTGTTTTGTTTTTCCCAAATGGGATGACTATGCATTTTTTTGGCATTTACCTTGAGACCATGACTTTGACACCAGGTGTCCGTCTCAGTAAGAGCCCTTTTGGAGAATGTCTGTGTCAGCCGGAGAGTCAATTATGACTCCCAGTTTGCAGTCATCGGTGAACTTGGTTAGCCACAGTCCTTCTGTGTTTGCCTGTACTTCTGAGAAGTATATGCTGAACAGTAGGGGTCCCAGGACCGAGCCTTGTGGGATACCACTTGTAACTGGTTTAGAGTCGTAACTGGAGCCTGCTATTCTTACCATGTGAGTTCTGTCTGCAAGCCAGTTGGCAACCCATCTCGTGACGTAGGGGGTTATGTTCAGGCTGGTGAGTTTTTCTATAATTCCTGAGTGGGGAATGGTGTCAAAAGCCTTGGTGAGGTCAAGGTAGGCTGTGTGTACCACCTTCCCCTCATCTATGGCCTTGGTGACTGTCTCAAAGAAGTCAACCAGGTTTAGTAGACATGATCTGCCCTTAACAAAGCCAAACTGGGTCGGGTCAAGTGTTTGGAGGTTCCCAATGTCTTTGTTAATGAGTTCCATGATGATGCCCTCCATAGCTTTGCAAACCAGGCTAGTCAGGCCTATGGGGCAATAGTTACCAGTGTCAGTTGTGGCCCCTCCTTTGTGGAGTGGAATAACCATTGCTGTGCACCATTCTATGGGCATGTAGCCTGTGAAGAGGCTGAGGATGAACAATGTGTTTAGGTGGGGGAGATAGTTTGTTCTGTAGTTCGTGCAAGACGCAGCCTGGGACACCATCTGGCCCCATTGATGCTGTGCTTTTGGCTTTTGAAAGGGCTGTTTTCACCTGTACATCTGTGATTCCTGGGACATTACACTTTTCCAGTATTGTTGTGGGCCCTTTTGGGGGTGAGAGGGGGATGAAGTTTGCACTGAATCTATCTGCCAGGATGCTGGCAATATCAGTAGGTTCAGTATATTTTACACTAGCTCAGAGCATATCTGTGAGTTGCCACTTAAATTCTTGACATAGCTAAAGAAGGCTTTGTGGTTATCTTTTGAATCCTTGGCTATTTTTCTTTCCAAGTTAGCCTTGGATGATTTTATGAGGGACCTTAGTTTCTTACTGATACTGATCAGGGATATCTTTCCTTCTTGGGATTTGCTTTTTTTCTGAACTAGTTTCCGCCTTCTATTGTATAGACTGTTTATGGCAGGGGTCCTCCAGACTGGTTTCCTTCTCTTAGGGGAGTGAGTCTTGATTTTGCTAGGGATGGCACGATCCATGCATCCTTGTAGGTGCTCATAGAGTGCATTTGAAAAGGTTTCTGCATCTTGGACACTGTTATTCTTTAGCATGGGGGCTGTGAAACTTACCACCTCTGTCTTAAGTAAGGTGAAGTTTATTATAGAAAAGGGGTGGTGGTGTGGTGTGGACATCCAGAGTGATTAGTTTATGGTCTGATCTAACCAGTAACGGGTTGACCTCTGGTGCGGAACACCTGTCGCCCATGTTGGTGATGACCAGGTCCAATATGTTTTCACCTCTGCTAGGGGAGTTTACGAGTTGATCCAGGGCATTTGAGTTGATAAATTCCAGGAAGCACTGGACCTGGGAGTTTGTACTTGAGTAGTTTTCCCAGTTAATGGTCGGGTAATTGAAATCACCCAATATCAGGGTGTTTGGTAGGACCATCATGTTTTCCAGTGTTTCTAGAAAGGCAGAGTGGTGGTCCTGGGTCATGGAGGGTGATCTGTAGCAAACAACAATTTGCATTGCAGATTTGCCTGATGTTAGTTGCACATGGATGATTTCAGAGGTTTCATGCTGTGCCACTAACCTGGAGGTGTAGGTATCCTTGATGAATATGGATTCACCCCATCCTTTTGTGTTTCGGTCCATGTTCTGTGGCCAAAATGTGTGGTATGAGTTGTAGCCTGGTAGTGTTGGGGTGCTCTGTGGAGCCTTGAACCAGGTTTCAGTTACTGCACAGATGTTGACATTCTCCATACTGAGGAGTGTTTTGAGCATGTGCATTTTGAGATTTAAACTCCTGACGTTGAGTAACATAACCCTCATTTTTTTATTTGTGCTGTTTACGGAGGTGGGTTTGACTTTTGAGCCTTGCCTAAAAAGCCACTATGGGGGCAGCAAGAGCCTTGGCCAGTATTTGAAAGCCTATGGGTGACAGGTGCAAGCCATCTCTTGTGAAGCAACGAGGCTTCGAGCTTGTTGCCCCAGGCTGACAGAAATTGGATCCCCTTTGAATGACACCAGAAGCTTAGCCAATTGTTGAAATTGATCATATTTTCTTTATACTGTGGTATCATTCTTGGTGAGGGCAGGATGCTACTCAGGGTCAGGGTCATACCCACCTGGGCTACATGATCAGAGAGCTCTTCCATGTCTCTTTTCATGTAGACCAGGGAGGTACATCTCAGGTCATTCACACCAACATGAACAAGGACAGAGTCATATTTGTACTTGTTCTGGAGTGACCTGAGTGCTTGTGTTATGTGGTGGATTCTGGGTCCCGACAGGCAGCTAACAGTAACCTTCTCCTTGTCCAGCCTAGTGAGTGGCACATCAGTGTGCCTGACTATAGAGTCGCCTATTACTAGTGTGTTAGGTATGTTATTTTGCCTTAAGGGCAGTGATTGTGTGGCACTCTGATTTTGTGTTTTATGTGTTGTCTGGTTTGTGATGGGAGGTGCAGGTTTTTTGGGTGTCTGCTTTGGAGGTCTATGATGCTTTTGCAGGTTTTTATTTAGAGCCTCCGAGTATGATTTTGTGTGCGGTGGTGGTGCTGTGGTAGCGTTGTCGCCTCACAGTAAGACATTGTCCTGTTCGATTCTCAGCTAGAGCGTCTTCTGTGTGGAGGCATGCGTGAATGGGCATACCTTTGTTGAAGGTTTTGCATCAGAGCTGGCAACTCAGCACATAAAAATCTACTGCCAATCATTAGTGGACCGGAGTTCTGCTGTGGCGACCCCTAACCGGGTAAAGCCGAAAGACACAACAACAACATGTGTATTTTTTGCCAGTGCTGGTTTAGTACGTCTATGTGAGGCTGGAGGTGTGGTGCAAGTATTAACCTTCTCCTCATGACTGCCTGTTCCAGTCTTGGGTGGAGAGAGCTTAGCCTCCAATTTAGCTATATAATTGCATCTCTCGCATATGTTAATGTTTTGTGGTAGGAGGAGAGGGTTGTCTGTGTACATGAGGCAGTTGTAACATTGCCTCAGGATACCCAGGTTCACCAGCTGGACAGGAGAGTATACCTGAAATTGCCCTTTGGTCATGCCTGAATAGTAGGGTGAGCTGCGTAATCTCTTGGTTGGTGAGGGGTGAATAATGAGCCTTGCCCTGCTGGGCAATCAAGTGTCGGGGTATATTAGTGCTTGCTATTAGATCTGAGCAAGTGCTGGAGTGTAGGATGCTTTTTAAGTGCTAGGTTGAGAGTTAGACTACTTTCAAGGGAAAAACTGAAGAGGAGACTTGGTGGAGCCGGGAATAATTTAGCCCTAGCTAACCGGCGCTGCCTGGACGTGCAAAACTGTGCAAACACGGTTTTTACAGCAGGGAAATGAAAGAGATAGAAATTAGCCCAAAATGGCCTATAAACTACTAACTTCTGGGCTGGAACCATCCTCCAGGGATAGATGGCTGCTCAAAGCTCCCTCTCTCACAGGTGAACAGAGAAACCTCCTTCTATCCAAGTAAGGTATGGGCAACTCAGAAACTTGTAACACAGCCCTGAATTCAGCACTAGCCTGAAAACTGGACTGTACTAGCTTAGAAAGGTGGGAAACAAGGACATTTTTTTTGAAAAGATAAGGCAAAAACAGTACAAAATACACTTAAAACAGCTTTAAATGACTACAAACAGTAAAAATGCACTTAAAACAGCATTAGATGACTACAAGCAATCAGAAAAGGCTTTTAAACAAATTACCCAATTAACCAGTAAAAAAATCTCAAAACTGAGCACTGTTCCTGCAGTCTTCAATCAGACAAGTTCTAACTTTACTCTCCTGCCACTGGGGTGCTGGGGAACCTTCTCTAAAAAAGAAGGCCTGGATTAGTGCTCAAGCAGGCCTGAATCTAGTTTATGTGACAGCAAACAAGGCACACCAATTTCAGTAAGAATCAGTTCAAATATGCAGGCAGTATAAGCCTCTAACCAGAAATTTCCAGCTCAGAAGGGCAGAGTCCAGCCTCTCCTCCCACCTTCTTAATGTAAAATGACTGGCCTGAAGCCCATGTATTTAAACCAGAACTAATACACTTTTAGAATAACAGACAATGAGTCTTCAATCAGCAGTTCCCAACTTAGAAGGATGTAAGCTACCTGTTCTGCCACTACAGTGCAGACCACAAACCTTCTTAATGTAAAACAACTGGTCTGAAGTCCAAGTGCTTAAACCAAAAGGCTTAGAATGATAGCTACACTTAATCAGGTTACTACCAAGCAATAATAAATACAATTGAATACTTTTAAGAAGGCCTGGATTAGTGCTCAAGTTATACAAACAAAGCTAGATTCAGCAGGCCTGGATCTAGTCTATGCTACAGCAAACAAGGCGCACCAATTTCAGTAAGAAACAGTTCAAATATGCAGGCACTATAAGCCTTTAACCAGAAATTCCCAGCTCAGAAGGGCAGAGTCCAGCCTCTCCTCCCACAAGAGTGCAGACCACAAACCTTAATGTAAAATAATTGGCCTGAAGCCCAAGTGCTTAAACCAGAACTAATACACTTTTAGAATAACAGACACTGAGCCTTCAATCAGCAGTTCCCAACTTAGAAGGATGTAAGCTACCTGTCCTGCCACAACAGTGCAGATCACAAACCTTCTTAATGTAAAACAACTGGTCTGAACCCCAAGTGCTTAAACCAAAAGGCTTAGATTGATTGTTACACCAAGCAGTAATAAATATAATTGTGTACTTTTAAGATGATGCAAAAGCAAAATAAAGTAATAAAGTAGGAAGAAACACAAATACAGTGAAAGCAGATGAATAAAGTGCAATTTTTTTTTTTTTTTGAGTGAGCAAATGAGATCGGCACAGGAGGAGTATCCAAATGCAAATTTACAAGAGGGGCGGGCAGTTTCAAAGCAACCAAGATTAACACCAAAACAAAAACAGGGAGGGTGTGTGAGAAACTAACTGAAAAAACAGAGCCACAACGTCCAGCTAGATAGTATTCAATACAACACAAATAAATCAATTTAAATGCTGCATTATTTGAAAAAAGTGCAGATAAAGATTTACTTAAATTCACTTATACATCCAGTTGATTGCAGGTAGGTCTTAGCCAGACAAAGCTCAGAGTTTAAGCTGAAAATAATCCAAAATGTACCACTTACATAAGGCAGAAACCGAATATCAATGAAGTGAAACTTCCCCCACTTATCACTAGTGTAGCAGTTAGCATTGTTGCCTCACAGCAAGAGGTTTTCCATTCGATTTTTGGCTGGAGCGCCTTCTGTATGGAGTCTGCATGTCCTCCCCATGGCTGAGTGACGTTAAAGACATGCATGTAGGTGCAAGTGTGAATGGGTGTGCCTTCGTTGAAGGTTGGGCATCGGGCTGGCAACTCAGCACCGTATAAATCCACTGCCAATCATGAGCAGACCAAAGTTCTGCTGTGGCGACCCCTAACCGAGAAAAGCTGGAAGTCTTTTTTTTTAGTTTAGGTGGGGAGAGGAGATATAATATGTTAGTGACTGTAAGCAGTTTGTTATATATAAGAAAAATATATGATACAAAAACAACTCATATTTTGTTATACTTTAATACCAAGTGGTAAGAAGACAGAGCAGAGACTATCTTTTTAAAAGGGAAAGCACTGATCCGCAGTTAGGAAATATTTCTTTATTGAAAGGGCATGGAAGTCTGGAACAGCATGTTTAAATAAATTCAGAAATCCCAAAAAACACCACCAGCAGATGAAAGTCGTATTCTAACAAATATATCACAGCAGGAACCACATGTAAATATCAGAAGTGGAGTTGATTGAAAATAAGACCACATGTAAAAATCAGAAATGGAGTGGTAAATTCCATTTCTGGTTTTTCCATGTAGGTCCTGCTGTGATATATTTGTTGGAATATGACTTTCCATCTGGTGTTGGTGGTGTTTTTTTTGGGGGATTTCTAAATTTTCACTGTTTTTGTTATTGTTGGGAATTCCATTATTTTCTTTAGTTTTTAATGTTAAAATGAGTAATTGATTGCAAACTTGAGGTTGGCTTTAATAAGGCTTGTGATGGGGCAGATGACAGAAGAGTAGAAGGGAGAGGAAAAAAATGAGAGGTGGAAAGAGGGGGTAGTTTTCTAGGGGTAGCTGTCAGCTAGATGTACTTATTGACTGATGGGCTCCTTCCACTGAGAGTTTACATATATTCATATACTGGTATTATGTAGCTACCTGAAAGACACAGTTGCTAACCATGAAGAACTTTTTCTTAAGTCACATGTTCACTGTATCTACAGAAGCCATACATTAACCAACAGCTGCTTAGACTCTCTACAACCAACTTGCCAGTAGTAGTCTTTTTCCTCCATAAAGGTTCTTTTGGACTGCATGTACCATAAAAAAATGTCTTTGCCTGTGCATAGTTTTATATATTGGAAGCCAAGCACACACAGCTGTCTTCCATGGCATCTACAGATACACACAGTTACATAGTAAATTTATATCTTATTTAAACTATTCAAAGTTATACAGCTGAAAGTATCAATGATCTTTATCTATGCTAGTTCAAAATTGTCCCCAGTTCCTTACACCCATTAATGACCATTCTGATCTAGCTAATCATTGGCTTATTGCCTTAGTAAATCTTGATTTGAAGTTGTCTGCTGTAGTTGGTATTATCTGGCCAGTTATACTGCATATAATTTCTGCTTCTCAATCACAGTTTCGTACATTTAGCCAGATTACTGAGCAGACCATCTCTTAACGTTTAGCAGTTACATTTATTGCAAAAAGGGCAAGGCACTATATTTGCCATGGTAACTGATGCATTAAAAGTATGTGATTTGTTTTTTTCTTTTTTCTTATCTGGAAATTACTCAAGCCAGTGTTACCATCTAACTTTATTTCTACTATGTAAAGGTTATATTCTAATTTATCTAAACTTTGTATATTAATGGGTTATATTTGTAAGAAGTAAGTGCCATAAACGGTACCTATCAAAGTGTTCCTTTCTTATTACTTGTTTAACTTGCATGCTGACCTGTCAGTTCAATAACTTCTGACTAAAGCTTGTATCTCTTACCAACAAGCTGCTGGAATCTGTATAATACAACATGCTTTTTACGATAATATTAATATTTATTTTTATTCTACAGCAAAATGATCTATCCAAAAATTAAGAGACTATTTTTGCAAAACAGTCTAATTATTAACTTCATTTGAGTACATTTACTTTGTTGCCACTTCATGATGTTAACACCATAGTTAATTGTTTAGAACTTTTAGGTGCTATAATTATGCATGCCAGACTATTCCTAAGTCCATATTTAAGACAATTTACAACGGAATTAGTAAAATTTATATGTCTTCCTTTATCTATATGTTCTGCCTTTTAGTTGCTCCTACATTTTTCAGGTGTCCTTAAGTTTCCAATTTTATCATTATAATTTTTAGTAGCCAAACCAACCAAACTTTTTTCAAGTATCTAAAAATACTTCTACTAACAAGGAATAGAAATAATCTTGAAACAATTATATGCCATTGCGTTTTTTAAATAAAAAAATAACTGCACTCAAAACACCTAACCTATTTATTGATTTAATGTTAATCTTTCGTAATCTTACTATCCTTTACAATTTCTCTAAACATTTTCTTTTATTCCATTCTTAATGACTTAATTTAGCAGCACACAATTCTAGAGAACTTGAATGTCAGTTTTAATAATGAGAAGCTCATCTTATTATTTGCCTTGGTCAAATTCATTATTACCGCTCTCTTGGTCTACTATGACAGAGATAGCCGGTAGTGTAGCTAGGGTGAGGTGAAAGAGACAGATATCCAAGCATAAAGTGTTATGGGGCCTGATTGGCCAGTCCCAATTGCGCTTCATTATATACAGGCATTTAGAAATAAATGCCGATATTGCCTTTCCTGTCAAAACTGAAGTGATATAGTACTCCTTGTTTGGTGAAGAACTGTCATAAGTGATTAATACAAATGTAATAAGCTGTTGCTACAGTTTTAAAAAGAAAAGAGCATTTTTTTCTCTTCAAGTCTTAGGAAGAGTGTATTTTTTGGAGGAGCACCAATTGCCAAAACAGCTAGCTACACCTCTGTCAGTAATTGTCCTTCAGCATTAGTAAGTATTGAGGGCATATGCATTTTCATTTAGTTTTAAGAAACATGTTTTTTTTCTGAGTGTCAAATGTCTTGCAAACTGTTATTTCAAAGGTATTCAATATAATGATAATCATATGTTGAAGGTGTGTTTTCAAGGTTCCTGTAGTCAGTCTAAAATGGCTTCATTACTTATTTTGAATCTATAATTGCACAATCTTTCACAAAACCAGCGAGCTATATGAAAATACTCTCAGTGTTTGGTCACTCTGTATACGTTATAGTGTCTATCCACTATAGTTTTTCAAGTATTTCCTAGATTTTCTCCAGTGTGAAATGTATATCATCATCTGTATGTTGAAGTGTTTTGCTGCATATGGTCATTAAGCACTGTTGTTGCTTCATTCATTTTTTATTATGAAAAACAAGAAATTGCTTAAAACATACAATATCATGCATAGATTATAAATAGAGAGAGAGAGAGAGAATATTTAATCCATAGTAAATGAGTCTGTCCAAGTGTTGTGTTATATGCAATTAGCCCTCTCCATCCCACTCTGTCTGTCTGTTACAAGTACCTTTATTCCTGTCTATAGCCGTCAAGTACTTTTATTCCTGTCTATAGCCATATCTACCATATCCTCTGGAAATACATTCTACAAATCTATGAGTGGCACTGTTACCTCTGTGAAGCAATAGCTCCTAATGTTACTGTTAACAATTCCCCATCTAGCCTTCATTCAGTCATTACCTTATTCCTGGATGATACATAAAACCACATTGTGAGCATTCCCAATCCTCTGAGTTTTTCCTTATTCTCTATGTCCTTTATTACTTTAAATATATTGGTAACCTTGCACTGTACACTTGCTACCACACAATCACACAGTCTCAGAAACACAGAAGAGTATCAGTTCAAACTGATGTTCCTGAACTGTTGTGGGCCCCGTACCTCTCAACTGTACAAATTTTGGAAGAATGTCCAGATTTTTACCTCATAATTATGGTCTGTTTCTCATAAAATTGTGCTTTTCTGTCAAATCATTGGTAACTCATTGAGGATTGAATTCAGAAAATAATATATATATATATATATATATATATATATATATATATATATATATATATATATATATGAGATTCAGACTTCACACCCTTCAGAAAATTCATCCTAATGCAAAACTTGTTATTCTATCATCTTTTTAACTTTGTTACAGATATATTTAAACATTGTCCACATTTGGAGCCTTTGTCCCCCCATTATTTATGGCTGTGCCCAGATTTCTTGCTCTAAGAGGTTGAAAGGTAATGTGGGTTCTAGACCAGGGTGCATTATTCCCAGAGAGGCCATATCTGAGCTCCATATGAGAAGATGACATTATTAGCTTTAGAGTCTAAGCTCCTGTCAGTGCATAATGGCTTTCTGTTGTCCTTTACCACTGACTTCTATTGTCATACAGCATGATTCAGCTTAGGTGATTAAAACCTCTACACATGTTGTTCCTCCCTTTCCTCTCATGAAACCAGTACATATAAGTATGTATGAACCATGTATAAATCATATCTTTTTTTGCTAGCAAAGTATATAAATTTACACTTTCTTGCATGGAATGCCAACTACTGCCTAACAATCCATCTTGCAATTTATGCTAGGTCACACTGAATACTGTCTCTGTCATCTTTATCTACAGTTTAAATATGGTGTCATCAGCAAAGAGACTGACTGTCATTTGCTAATCCCAGTGTGGTGGCTAATGCAGACAAGCAGCAACCCCCTTGGCATCCAAGTAGTCACAGACCTTCATCAATTGATGTATTATGCTTCCTGTCAGCTAAACAGTTTCTTGCCGTCTTTACCACTGCCTGACTTCTGTCATTCGCACCTTCTTACACAAATATAAAATCCTTCCAGAAGTCCAGATATATTACATACCCTGGGTTCTCCTTATCAATGTTGTCAGTATCAATATCAGTTCAAATTGCTAAGACCTCTGCTGACTGAACCTACACTTCTGCCCTTATATCATTTCTGCTCAGGAATTGCACCAGCCTTCCTAAGTAATTCTTTCAAACATCACAAAGAATCAGATTTTGATGGCAAATAAAGACCTCCCCTGCCCTACCTTGTGTGAATATTTACATAGTAAACTGCAGGTTCTTTTAACTAAAGCAGTATTTGTCACTGGCACCCTTCCCTTTTAATGACCCAAACTCAAAAATGATACCTCAAAGGCATTGCAACCTGCTATATTAAAACATTATATATATATATATATATATATATATATATATATATATGTGTGTGTGTGTGTGTGTGTGTGTGTGTGTGTGTGTGTGTGTGTATGTATATATATATATATATATATATATATATATATATATATATAGCTTCATACAAATATAATCACAATAATATCCACTTTCAAGGCATTGTAGCAGAATTCAGAAGAAAAGACACATACACACACTTATACACATACACACACACAACACACACACACGCACGCACGCACGCATGCACACACACACACACACACACACAAATAAATCAGTAACCAAATGATACAGAAAGTTTAGCAAATGGCTTGCAACCTTGGTTCTGTACCACAGATATCAGACATACATAACAATTTCCCAGTTCCGAAATGCAACTACTGAAAATTAGGTACCTTATAGAAAAATCAATCCAAATTGTATCCAAATAGTAAAAACAACTTTAATAATAATGTGCAACAGCCACAGCTTAGCACTTTCATCCCTGTAAGATCCAGGACTTCATCAGCATGGGCCATGTCCAAGTCACAATTTAAAGGGGCTTCAACCAGTCATCAGCCACCTAATAAAACATTAACACACAAAATACCCTACTTGCATGTGTCAGGCTTATAAAACACCAGAACAGAAATGAAATATCAATGAAACTACGTAGAACTAAAGTATAAAATATGAAAAATATATAAAAGTTTTATTATATAGTACAATTCCAACAGTGAAACCAACTCTGTTAATGTACATAAAGTACTTATAGCATATCTCTTTATAAAAAATAAAATTGTGAATAATAAAAAAATTGTCAACAATAAAACATCAGTCTATTAATCTGTTATGCACCAATAAATATAAATATGAATGTGATTAAAAATGGATTAAAAGAGCTTAGCATTCATACTCAAATAAAGGTGGCAGAAAGAAGGCATAATAGAAACTTTTTTTCATATTTTTATACCCCTCCTAACTTGAGAGGGGTATAAAAGCTGACTATCTACTGCTTTCAGTTCTTATGGCTGTAGACTTTAGCATTCCTGGTACTAGCCCCAGAGCTGGGACCACCTCAACAATATGTGGTTTAAGAAGGGGATGGAGAAATGTGAAGATAAGCTTCCAGGAGCATCATAAAAATCAGTTTTGAATGTGGAGGAGGATTTTTGGGATGCCAAGGCTCAATGAAGCTACTAACATTAATCACATTACTGCATGTAACACCTGTCAACTCCAGCTCCACTCTCTAGTGTTGACTTCTTAATAGCAAACTGTCTTGTAAGCTGACCAAATATATTTTTATGTTTAAGACACTACAACCTTCTATTCTGCCCTCTTTCTGCAACCTTTATTTGAGTATGAATGCTACGCTCTCCTAATCCATTTTTTACAGATCTTGTAAAGCAGGCCTTATTTGAAATGTCATTATCTTGTCGTTTTTTACAAATGATAAGGCCTTATAAATGGGACACATGGATTTAATTTATGCCGCTTTGCTCAGCTGGGAATAATCATCTGTTATTAGCTGAACCCATTTTAATCATGGCATTACTCATTAGAGATCATTGGCTTTTCAGTGGCATCCAGAGCTAAGTTAATCTTGTCAGAAAAGCATGACTGTAGGGGTGTCGTCTGGCTTGTTTCCTGTAAAACACTATTGTTAACATGTTAGTGACAGAGCAGAGGAGGCTGTGAGCTGTTAACAAGCTACTTCATGTGTTATAGGGTTTGAGTCCCTCACCTTTCATTTGCTTACTGTGTGACCTTCAACAAGTCACTAAACCAGACAGTGTTTGAGGCAATTGGAAATTTGGGCTAAGCTTCTTAAAGGTCTCCTGGACTGCATGCCCAAAACTACTTATGAACCTACAACTGAAAATTAATCTTTCCCAGTGTTGATTTTAACATGGTGTGATCATAATAACTTAGATTAGTTATTGTGAGTCCATAGTATTTTTGTCATAACCTTATGATGCCAATAAACAGTTTAAGATATGCCCAGCCCAACGTTCTTATTGTGTCTCCTTGACTTCCTGATGCTCCTTATAAATGAGTCAAGTTGAGAGTTTGTTAGTTTCCACCCTCTGTCTTGTTCTAACTCTGCTGAAAGGTAATGAAACCTTCTGTCTTCCAATCTTCAGCAGCTTTATTTTCATCTTTGTTTTTTTTTTTTTTTTTTTTTTTTTAAAGATTACTTTGGGTTATTACCTCTTCTTTCCATTCCCTAAGAATTCTGGATGAACTTCTGCAGGCACTTCAGTCTCCCCAACCCCCTGTATATTAGACACTTCTATTATATACATTTGGGAAATCTCACTTATATGACTTTTAAAAAGTGGTATTCATTTAGCAGTCCTGTTTGTCACCAGCCATTTTGCCTTACCTCCCATTATTATATTCAGTTTCCTTATTCTTCTCATTGTCCATATTTATTCACTTATGTTTTTGTGGTCTGCTTCTCTTTCTCATTGTTGCTTCTTTCTCAAATCCTTGCCCATAGTCTACACACTGCATAGGTTCATAGGTTCATACTAGGCTATCTGCCCTAGGGCATTTATAAGCCTAGCCAGAGTGTATTTGGCTTTCGCCACCCATTTTAAATTAATTTTGCTATGCCCTTTTTCAAGGTTAGTATACTGTGCCTCTGTCTAACAGTGACAGAGAAGTGATACCCGGGGTAAACCTACGATCTCCCATCCACTCATCAAGATTCCTCTTGAAGAGAGTCAATGAGGGACTCTGCCTAACCTGGACTGGGGTTTTATTCCAGAAAGAAGGGAGCCTCTGGGTTATGAATCTGTCCCTCCAGCATGTCCTATTTATTTCAGTGCTGAGGTTCAAGTCTCTCGGCGTGGCTCGATGGGATTTGGATTTTCTGAGGTGCAGCATGTCCATTAATTCCGGGTTGGACATGGCTTTATACGTCAGGCACAGATCGCCTCTGAGCAGGCGGTATGCCACTGAGTAGCGCTGAAGTTTCTTCAACCGGGCAGCATATGGCATCTGTTTGAGCCCTCTTGATGAGGAACTTTTGGGATCTTTCCAGTTGCTGCAGGTGTCTGGTAAGGTACATCCCAAAAGGGGCATTGTACTCAATTATGGGCCTGATGAGGGATGAGTAAAGAGGCACGATGACCTCCCCTGATCTAGATGTGAATCCCTTCATGATTAGGTGGGCTGCATAAAATGTTTTTCTAACCACTTTGGCCATGTGGTTTTCAAATGAGAGATTGCTATCAACTTGGGTCCCCAGGTCCCTAATTACTTCTTCCATACATAATGGATTACCACCTATGTGGTAATTTGTGGGCACTTTGTTTTTTCCAAAGGGGATGACTATACACTTTTTAATGTTTAGCTTGAGGCCATGGCTCTGGCACCAGTTGTCTGTTTCTATGAGGCCCTTTTGTAGGATGCTTGTGTCAGCTGGAGAGTCGATTATGGCACCTAGTTTGCAGTCATCTGCGAACTTGGTCAGCCACAGTCCTTCCGTGTTGGCCTGTACCTCTGAGAAATATATACCGAACAAGAGAGGTCCCAGGACTGAGCCTTGTGGGACACCACTTTTAACTGGTTTGGAGTCTGACATGGCTCCAGCAATTCTAACCATGTGGGTTCTGTCCTTGAGCCAATTTGCAACCCATCTAGTGACATAGGGGTTTATATTTAAGCTGGTGAGCTTATCTATAATGCCCGAGTGGGGTATTGTATCGAAGGCTTTTGCGAGGTCCAGGTAGGCTGTGTGGATGACCTTCCCCACGTCAATGGCCTTGGTGGCTGTTTCAAAGAAATCAACCAGGTTTAAGAGGCAGGATCTGCCCTTAACAAAGCCAAACTGAGTAGGATCCAGTGTCTGTAGGTCCTCAGTATCTTTATTTATGAGGTCCATGATGATCCTTTCCATAGCTTTGCAGACCAAGCTAGTCAGGCTTATGGGGTGATAGTTTCCAGGATCCGTTGAGGCACCACCTTTGTGGAGAGGGACCACTGTTGCTGTACACCACTCTTTGGGTACATATCCTGTAGTAAGGCTGAGATTGAACAGTAGTTTTATGTTTGGGTTTAGCTCTTCTTGGAGTTCATGTAGGGCAGCCGGGACACCATCTGGTCCCATTGATGCTGTGTTTTTTGCTTTGGAGAGGGCGGCTCTTACCTGAGCATCTGAGATTTCAGTGGGGCAGCACTCTGCTGGGATAGATATTTGCCCTTTTGGTGGGGGCGGGGTTGCACTGAACCTGTCAGCTAGGATGTTGGCAATGTCTGTGGGTTCGGTGTATTTTTTGTCATTTTGGACTAATTCTTAACATATCTGGGAATTCCCACCCAGGTTCCTAACATAACTAAAGAAAGCCTTGTGATTATCCTTAGTGTCCTGTGCAATTTTTCTCTCGAAGCTGGCCTTAGACGATTTTATGAGTGCCCGTAGTTTTTTGATAATACTGATCAGAGATGCCTTCCCTTTTTGGGATTTTGCTCTATCATGTACTAGCTTCCTCCTTCTATTGTATAGTTTGTTTATGGCTGGGGTCCACCAGACAGGACGCCTGCCTTTGGAGGATTGGGTCTTGGTTTTATTTGGGATTGCATGATCCATGCATTCCTGAAGGTGTTCATAGAATGCGTTGATAAAGGATTCTGCGGTCTGGGCCATATTTTCCACAGGCCCGGGGGCTTTGAAGGATTCCACCTCAGTTTTGAGGAGTGTGAAATTTGCTTTAGAGAAGTTTTTCACTGTGGTTTTCTGGGCAGGGGGTGGGGTCGGGATGTGAATATCCAGTGAGATTAGTTTATGGTCTGATCTTACCAGTGAGGGATACACTTCTGGTCTGGAGCATAGAGCCCCCATGTTGGTGATGATCAGGTCCAGTATGTTTTCCCCTCTTGTGGGAGTGGTAACAAGTTGTTCCATAGCATTTGAGTTTATAAATTCTAGGAACCTTTGGGCTAGGGTGTTGGAGCTAGAGTAATGCTCCCAGTCTATGTTTGGGTAGTTGACGTCGCCCAATATAATGGTGTTTGGAGAGGACTTCATATTTTCCAGTGTTCTCTGGAAGGCTGAGTGGGGTTCCTGGGTTTGGGAGGGTGGTCTGTAGCAGGCTATAAACTGGAAGGCAGTTTTACCCACTGTTAGTTGCACATGGATAGTCTCTGATGCTTTGTGCTGTGCCACCAACCTGGAGGTGTGGGTATCTTTGACGAGTATTGATACTCCCCCTCCTTTTGTGGTTTGGTCCAAGTTTTGGGGCCAAAAAGCATGGTATGAGGTATAACCTGGTAGTGCTGGGGTGCTCTCGAGAGCCTTGAACCAGGTTTCTGTTACTGCACAGATATTGATGTTCTCCATGCTAAGGAGAGTTTTGAGTGAGTGCATCTTGAGGTTTAGATGCTACTCAAGGTCAGGGTCATACCGGCCTGAGCTACATGCTCAGAGAGCTCCTCTATGTCTCTTTTCATGTAGTCCAGGGAGGTACGTCTCAGGTCATTCACACCAGCATGGACAATGACTGAGTCATATTTGTACTTGCTCTGGAGTGACCTAAGTGCTTGTTTTATGTGGTGGATCCTAGCGCCCGACAGGCAGCTCACCGTGACCTTCTCCTTCTTCAGCCTGGTGAGCGGGACATCAGTGTGCCTGACGATAGAGTCACCTATTACAAGTGTATCAGGTGTGTTGTTTAGACTTAAGGGCTGTGACTGTTCGGCACACTGGCTTTGTGAGCTATGTGTTGCACGTGTTTTGTTTTGGGGTAGCGGTTGCTTGGGTGTCTGCTTTGGAGGTCTCTGCTGCTTAGGCAGATTTTTATTTAGAACCTCCGAGTATGTTTTTGTGTGTTTATGTGTTTGGTTTGCTGTCATGGTAGGTCTATGTGAGACTGGAATTGTAGTGAGTGTGGTTTCCTTCTCCTCCTGACTGGTTACGCCAGTACTGAGTTGAGAGAGCTTAGCCTCCACTTTGGCTATATGGTTGTATCTCTCACATGTGTTGGAATTTGTTGGGAGGAGGAGAGGGTTGTCTGTGTACATGAGGCAGTTGTAACATTGCCTCAAGATTCCCAGATTCACCAGCTGGACTGGAGAGGAGATTGACAACTGACCTTTGGACATGCTAAAATAGTATTGGGAATTCCTTTATAATTGAAAAAAGGGCCAATGGGGAACAAGGTACTCAAGGGGAGTTTGTGAGGGTGTAGTGCTTTTAATTTTTTAGTGCTAACTTATATAATTGCTTTAGTGAGCAAGTGACAGGCTTTAGAGTAGGAATAGGGTGTTTATTATGAGAACTAGATCAGTTCTAAGGGAAAAAGTGAAGCGCAGACTTTGTGGAGCCAAGAATGGTTTAAACCCAATTAATCGGAGCTGCCCGATGCTGCGCTATGCGCAAAATCATGCAAAGCCGTGCCAAACCGGGTTTTATACAGGGGGAATTGAAAGAGCTAGAAATTGGCCCAAAACGGCCAATAGACTACCAGATTCTTGTGCTGGGAACACTCTTCCAGGGATAGATAGCCTGCTCTAAGCTCCCCACTGCCACTGTGAACAAAGAAGCCTCCCTTTATCCAAGAAAGGAAATGGGCAACACAGGAACTTTCCAAAAGTCCAGAATACAGCAAAGCCTGCATTTGGACTACTCTAGGTCAGGAAAGACGGGAAACAAGGATCATTTTTTTTTTTTTTCTTTTTTGCAACAAACAGCAGGAAAATGCAATAAATATGTAACGCAGGCTAGCGCACTTGAGTGTGTAGCCTCAACAGGTAAATGCAACAAACAGGACAAACTTTAAAAGTACAGGTGCAAAAACAACTTTAAACAGTTTAAAACAGTTCAAGAAGCAGAAATACTTGCAGTTTAGCTAGATTGGACAGTCGCCCAGGTAGTAGCAGGAAAAAAAGCACGTTTATCATGCATGCATGACCAATTGCCAAAGTTTGGCCATCCTCTCATTTTATATCCATTCCTTAAACTCATCTCTAACCTTCCCTTTCTGGTCTCAGCATAGGATACCCCCATGAAATTCCCCAATGCTGTCTCTGCATCTGTTCTTTGGTTTCTTTCCTTTTTCCACACTATGAACCACACAGTAGCATGGCTACTGTTGTTTAATGACAACATCATCTGAAAATCCCTGGCCTTCTTATTATATCCTTTTTTGATACAGCCCACACCAGTTGTCATGATCCAATACTTCAGTTAATTCTGACATCTTCTCTAACCTAATGCTCAGAATCTCAGATTCTCCTCTGAACAAACTCAGAATGCTCCATGAATATAACCCTTCTTCTCCACCATAGCCCTTTATTCTCTCTCCTGCTCTTCCATCATCCTTCTTAATTGATGTGTTAAGGATTGAAAATTTGTATTGCCTAAGAAGCACTTCCTGTGACTTTGTCTCTGTTAACCACCAGGGAGTTTACCCCAAGTTTGAATTATTGTATGCCGTTGCTCCTTTATAAAGCACTCCAAATATGGAGCCTTCCTCCCCAATGAGTGAGGGACTCCCCTGTACATGTTTACTTTAACAGATCCCTGAAGGCCTACTTTTTCACTGGAATGCAATATTTTTATGAATTATTTGTTATTTATTAGCATACAGTATAAAGAACCTTCAGTACATATGTGTATTTATTTATTTATTTATTTGTTGATTTATTTTTGTTGTAATCGTACTTGTAATGGTACTTGGGCTCAAATATCTTAATATACTTGTACTTTAATAAGTATGACTCTGAATTTGAATATGAGCATTAACCCATATGTTACCAGATGGGTAGCTAACTGGCTCACTGACAGAACCCACTCAGTCAAAATAGGAGAAGCCACCTCTAGTAGTAGACCTGTAACAAGCGGCATACACCACGGATCGGTCTTGGGGCCTCTGCTGTTTGGGATGTAGTTTTCTGAGGTGCAAGCTAAAGCCAGTGGTCTGTGGCAGACCAAGTTTGTAGATGACTGCAAGCTCGGCACTGCCATAAATTCCATTAGTGATGTGAACATCCTCCAAGAGATCCTTAACCACATTAATGAGTGGTGCCCGAAACATGGCCTCAAACTGAATGCCAAGAAATGCATCATTATCCCCTTTGGAGAAAATGGTGCCCCCATTAATTATCACATTAATAACAATGTACTAAGTGCGCAATCAGTCGTGATGGACTTGGGCACCCAGGTTGATAGCAACCTGACTTTTGACCACCATATTTCCTTTGTTGTATGAATGGCTTTCTACATGGCCCACCTCATAAGTAAGGGTATTTTATCCAGGAACAAGGAGGTCATAACATCCCTGTACTTCACCCTTATCAGACCCATTATTGAGTACAATGCCACCTTCAGCATGTACCTTGCCAAGCACATGCAGCAGTTGGAGGTTCCTGAGAAGGAAAATCCAGGGTCTCAAACACCTGACCTATACAGATAGGCTAAAAGTCCTGTCCCTCTACTCAGTCTCTTACAGACTGTTTAGATGTGACCTGTGTCTGGCATACAAGGCCGTCTCAGACTCAGCCTTTATGGAGTTGCTGCATATCCATAAATCAAACCCCACTCACTCAACCCTCATGCAAGGTCTCAACCTGGTCTGTGACATTAATAGAACTTATTGGCAGGATAGATTTGTGTTCCAACAACTCCCCCATCTGTAGAATAGACTTCCTCTACATATCAAGCAGAGTCCTCACTAGCCCTCTTTAAGAGGAACCTGGACGACTGAGTGGGAAACAGAAAATATAACTGTGGGATCCCACCTGTGTCCCTGCTGGACAGGGAAAACAGGTGCTGACTTTGTGAGAACATGGGTGAAATTCTTGGCTGGGCTTATAAGGGCCTCTGGGCCAATAGCCTAGTATTGTCCTATGAAGCTATGAATCTATAAAAGCTCCCTTCATGTTGTAGTTTTTGCCTTCTGTCTGACTTCACATTTGATGCCTGTCCTTACAAAGATCCATTCTTCCCCTCTTTGTCATTCATAAACTTATATTTTGGCACATCCCTAACTCCTCCCCTTCTTTTCAGAGGTTAATGTTTCTGTAATTCTCACTGTGTCTTAGTTCTCCTCTTGCATTGCTGCTTGTAGCTCTCCCAGTTTTCTTGTCACATTCCTTGCATTGCATAGTAGTACCACGCAGCCATAGTCCAAGTCACTCTTGTTTGATTCTCTGAGTTCTGTGTCTGTTTTTGCCCCATCAACTTTTCTTAGTACCCACTACCTTCTTTCCATTGCTGGTTTTTTGAACACACCTCTCTGTTCTAGGCTAAGATGAAGCCTGTTCTTGACACTAAACTGCCATCTCTGCCAGGCCTTCTTCTGTCCCATAGCTGTCAAACTCTTAGCACAAAAAATCTGGACAAAGCCAAAAATAATGGGAGAAAGTCCCAAAAATAGGGACAAGTTTTAAATATTGCTCTTATAAACTTAGAAAGCTGCTAGAATAAAAGGTCGTGTTGCCATGCATTTTCTGAAGGGTATGAAGTCTGAAACTCAAATGCCTGTCATTATTTACTGAATTCAGTCCTCACTGATTTGCCACAAAAGTCCAGAAAATCACAAATTCTATAAGGAACAGACCAAAAGTAAGTGGCAAAAATATGGACATTCTGCAAAAACCTGGACAGTTGAGAGGTATTATCTATCATCTTAACAGTCTCAATCCATTCTTCTTTGCACACCTCCACAACCATATGCTGAGACCTTTACTACCGTATGCTTTGCCTGGAATAATCTATTTGTGGGACTGCAGTGATTTATATCCAGAATATCAAACTGTAGTTCATTGGGATATCCTTGCCCATCTACTGTGGCAGGCTGTGTCCTGTTTAAGTCTGATTTTTTCCACTTCATTGTGGTCCTGGACTGTAAGTGTTTTGCTTTTTTGTAAATTCATCTTTATCAGAAGAGTTGTAAAACAAAATGCAGAAAACACTGTTAAGATATAATGGAATAAATGTGCATTCATTCTTTTTTAGTTGTAGCAAAATAGGCCATGGCAAATAATAATTAATCTGGGTATCTTGAGACAATGCTACAATTGTCTCATGTACACAGACAACCCTCTCCTACTCCCAACAAACACAAATACATGTGAGAGATGCAACTATATAGCCAAACTGGAGGCTGAACTCTCTCAACTCAGGGCTGGCATGACCAGACAGGAGGAGATGGTAACCACACACACAACAAACCCAGTCCCACATAGACCTACCACAACTGCAAACCAAACACATAAAAACACAAAGACATACTCGGAGGCTCTAATAAAAAACTTACCAAAACAACAGAGGCTCCCAAAGCAGACATCCAAAAATCCACCACCTCAAAACAAAACACATGCAACACATACTTCAATAAATCAGTGTGTCAATCAATCACAGCCCTTAAGGCCAAACACCATGCCTGATACACTAGTAATAGGTGACTCTATAGTCAGACACACTGATGTCCTGCTTACCAGGCTGAACAAGGAGAGGGTGACTGTGAGCTGCCTATCGGGAACTAGGATCCGCCACATAACACACGCACTCAGGTCACTCCAAAGCAAGTACAAATATGACTCCGTCATTGCCCATGCTGGCGTGAATGACCTGAGACGTACCTCCCTGGACTACATGAAAAGAGACATAGAGGAGCTCTCTGATTATGTAGCCCAGGCTGGTATGACCATGACCCTGAGCAGCATCTTGCCCTCACCAAGAATGATGCCACAATACAAAGACAAGATGATCAGCCTTAATAATTGGCTCAAGTACTGGTGTCATTCTAAGGGGATCCAATGTCTGTCTGCCTGGGATGACATGTTGGACAAGCCACGCTGCTTCGCAAGGGACGGCTTGCACCTGTCACCACTGGGCTTCCGGATATTGGCTAAGGCTCTTGCCACCCCATAGTGCCTTTTTTAGGCAAGGCTCAAAAGACAAACCCACCTCCTTAGAAAACAAAAATGGAAAAAAACTAAGGGTAATGCTGCTCAGTGCCAGAAGTCTAAATCTCAAGATGCAGGCACTCGATGCACTCCTCAGTATGGAGAACATCGACGTCTGTGCAGTAACTGAAACCTGGTTCAAGGCTCCTGAGAGCACCCCAGTGCTACCAGGCTATACCTCGTATCATGCTTTTCGGCCCCAAAACCCAGGCCGAACCACAAAGGGAGGGGGAGTGTCCATATTCATCAAGGACACCCACACCTCCAGGTTAGTAGCAACACGTGAAGCATCAGAGACCATACAGGTGCAACTAACCATAGGCAAAACTGCTATACAACTGGTAGCATATTACAGACCACCCTCCCAATCTCAGGAACCCCACTCAGCCTTCCTGAAGACGTTGGAGGATATGAATGTATCACAAAATACCATCATACTGGGAGACTTCAACTACCCAAACATAGACTGGGTACATTATTCTAGCCCTAACACCCTAGCCCAAAGGTTCCTGGAATTCATAAATTCAAATTCACTGGAACAACTAGTCACCTCTCCCACTAGGGGAGATAATATACTAGACCTGATCATCACAAACATGGGGACAAAATGCTCCACACCGGAGGTATACCCCTCACTAGGGAGATCTGACCACAAACTAATCACCCTGGATATACATATCCCACCTCCACCCCCAGCACAAAAGACCACAGTGAAAAACTTCTCAAAAGCAGACTTCTCTCTTCTTAAGACTGAGATGGTATCCTTTAAGCCCACTAGGCCAGTGGATACCACATCCCACAATGCCGTATCCTTCACAAATGCTTTCTATGGACATCTCCAAAAATGCATGGATCATGCAATCCCAAATAAATCCAAGTCCCTCTCCACCAAAGGCAAGCATCCTGTCTGGTGGACCTCAGCCATTAACAAATTGTATAACAAAAGAAGGAAGCTACTGCATGACAGAGCAAAATCCCATAAAGGGAAGACATCTCTGATCAACACTAGCAGAAAACTACGTTCTCTCATAAAAACATCCAAGGCCAACTTTGAGAGAAAAATCGCTAAGGACACTAAAGATAACCACAAAGCCTTCTTCAGCTATGTTAGAAACCTGGGCGGAAACCCTCAGATATGCTCAGAGTTAGTTCACAACAACAAAAAATACACTGAACCCACAGATATTGCCAACATTCTGGCTGACAGTTTCAGTGCAAATTTCTCCCCTCTCTCACCCCCAAAAGAAGAAATACTTATCCCAGCCGAATGTAATCTCCCTGTCATCTCAGATGTCCAAGTGAGAACCGCCCTCAACAAAGCTAAAAACACAGCATCAATGGGACCTGACGGTATCCCGAGTTGCGTGCTACGTGAACTCCAAGAGGAGCTAAACCTGCACATAAAAATGCTATTTAACCTTAGCCTTACTACAGGATATGTACCTGAACACTGGCGTACAGCAACAGTGGTCCCACTCCACAAAGGGGGTACCTCTACAGACCCTGGGAACTACCGCCCCATAAGCTTAACCAGCCTGGTCTGCAAAGCTATGGAAAGAATCATTATGGAACTCATAAACAGAGACATTGGGGACCTACAGACACTTGACCCCACCCATTTCGGCTTTGTAAAGGGCAGATCCTGCCTTTTGAACCTGGTTGACTTTTTCGAAACAGTCACTAGAGCCATTGATGAGGGCAAAGCAGTCCATACAGCCTACCTGGACTTGGCTAAGGCCTTCGACACAATACCCCACTCAGGAATCATAGATAAGCTCAACAGCTTAAACGTAAACCCTTATGTCACTAGATGGGTTGCAAACTGGCTAAAGGACAGAACCCATAAAGTTAAAATCACTGGAGCAATGTCAGACTCAAAGCCAGTCACAAGTGGTGTCCCACAGGATCAGTCCTGGGACCCCTCTTGTTCGGCATTTATTTCTCAGATGTTAAAGCAAACATGGAAGGGTTGTGGCTGACAAAGTTCGCAGATGACTGCAAACTAGGCGCCATAGTCGATACACCAGCGGACACATACATCCTACAAAAAGGCCTCACAGAAATGGACAACTGGTGCCGGAGTCATGGCCTTAAACTAAATGCCAAAAAATGTATAGTCATCCCCTTTGGGAAAACAAAGTACCCACAAATTATCACATAGACAGCAACCCACTGAGTACGGAAAAAGTAATCAGAGACCTAGGTACCCAAGTCGACAGTGACCTCTCATTTGACACCCACGTTGCCAATGTGGTTAGAAAAACATTCTACCTTGCACACCTTATCATGAAGGGATTCACATCCAGATCCAAGGAGGTCATTGTACCCCTATACTCCTCCCTCATCAGACCCATGATTGAGTACAATGCCCCATTTGGTATGTACCTCACCCGGCATTTGCAATAGCTGGAGAGACCACAAAAGTACCTCACCAAGAGGATCAAGGGTCTCCAACATATGTCTTATTCTGCCAGACTAAAGAAACTCCAGCTCTATTCAGCAGCATACCGCCTGCTCAGAGGTGATCTCTGCCTGACGTACAAGGCCATGTCCAATCAGGAACTGATGCACACGCTCCACCTCAAAAATCCAAATCCATCAGGACCACGAGAGCTAAAGACTTAAACCTTGGCACAAGTATGAATAGGACATGCTGGAGGGATAGATTCATAACCCAGAGGCTTCCCATGCTCTGGAACAAGATCCCAGTTCATGTTAGGCAGAGCCCCTCACTGACTCTCTTCAAGAGAAATCTTGATGAGTGGATGGGAGATCGTAAGTTTACCCCAGGGGTCACATCTGTGTCACTACTAGACAGGGGCACAGCAAACTAATTCTATTATATAAGGGGACCTTCACTGTGTCACTACTAGACAGAGGCACAGTATTCTAAATCTATTCTGTGCATTTTTGTACCATTTCATGGGGTGGCGAAAGCCACATCACTATGGCTAGGCTTACAAATGCCCCAGGGCAGATAGCCTAGTACTAAACTATGAAACTATAAAACAAAGGATCTCTATCTGTAGTATTAAAAAAACAGAAGCAAATGTGATGTTGTGGATATTTAGGAATGGTCTTGAGTTTTATGAGGTCTGGTCAGAAGCAATGATATGAATGCAATAAGAACCATTGTCCCTCCATGGGGATGACATAGGTGAGGTGGACTATAGTTTTGTGCATCATGTAGGTAACTGTTCTTCTTTGTGTTAGATAGGAGACTAGAAAGGAAAGAAAGAAAAATAAATGTCATCATAGTTATCCGGAGTGGGGTCATTTAAGCCAGAATGAGTATCAGATTCAGCATCCCATCATATTGTAATCTGGGTAGTGCCCTTGAACATTTGTCAAGCATTCAGAAACAATGACCTATCACACTGTTATTCTTGTACATCACCCCCCCCCAGATCAGACAAGATATAACTAGTGACCCACCATCACCATAATTCTTAGATCCAGTATGAATTTACTTTTACCTTAGCCTTCCACCAGAATGATGGCTAACTCTGTCACTGTCAATGAATAATGCTCTGGTGGTGGTGGTAGTTGGAGGACAATGGCAGAGAAGGGCTTTCTTCCCCATACCTCAGTAGCATACCTGTCAAATGTCCAGATTTTCAGAGAATGTCCAGGTTTTTGTCTCTTTTTTTTTTTCCAGTCCTCTTAAAATTTGTGGAATAAAGTAACTAAATAGCAACAAAACAAAAGTGTTTCAGGCTTCATACCCATCAGAAAATGCATGCTAATGCAAAACATATTATTCTATCAACTTTCTAAGTTTATAAGTGCAATGTTTAACATTTTTCTCTATTTTGGGGCCTTTGCCCCCCCCCCCATTATTTTTGACTTTGTCCAGAATTCTTGTGTCAAGAAGTTGAGAGCATACAAGCTAAAGATCGTTTTTTATGTGCCTCAGAATAAAGCTAATTTCATCTCTGTATTACAGAGGGATAAAACCATGATTATGACTCCCATAACATAGAACTGAATAACAATCTGGAGACTGGTAAGGGAAATGGGAAAGAAGAGTCAATGTCAGTTCAACCATATTGGTGGTGGGTGGGTGGTAAGGAAGTGGAATGTCATATTGCAATATTTGCTTCAAGAATCAGCAGAGGTCAAGTGCAGTAGCAGTATGGGACACCATGCATTCCTGGATGCATAAAGCAGGAAATGGCACTGTAGATATGGGTCAAATGTGAAGAAACCTGTATGCATCACAGGCCTGTATCATGTCCCTCCCACTTTGGATGCATACGGGTCTATATTAGATCACCGACCGCTTAAAAAAGCAAACGGTGATTAATCGACCCTATGTAAGTGAAAGCTTACAATCTCAAACTGTCAGAACAGTGATTTTTTTCCTAGGGAAAAAAATCATTGTTCCAAAACACACAACACAAGCACACCAAACAAACAGCAATCCACACACATACACCTAAAATCTTAAACCTAACCCTACACTAAACTATACACACACCACTAACTATCCACTTACCTTAACCCAAACCCTAACCCTAAGGTCTGTCACTGTCGCACACTCACCTCACCCGCTTCCTAACCCTAACTCACCTAACTCGCCCTAACCCTCACATCCACACAATCACACACTTACCTGAACCCGACCTGTAACTTTCCACCACAGCGCTGAAAATACTGAAGCAACAGAAACAGAAAACCAAATTATTTCCCTAGGAAAAAATTTGGTTTTCTGTTGCTTTGATATTTTAAGCTCTCTCTGCACAGGGTTCAATATTAGAACATTCAAAGGTTTGAAACCTCGATGTTCTAATATAGACCCATGCATACATATCAGATTCATGAGGAACAAGGTTTAGAGTTTTAAGAAAAAAACAAAAAAAGACTTCTGCTTACCAAAGTCATGTCAACTGCTTTAATAAATAACACACAGAAAAAAGTTTTGGTCTGAAGTGAGTCCCTCCAGTGGAGTAGTCCTCTCTTCAGGAACTACAAGATGACAATCCTCCTAGCTTTTGCTACAGTTTATTTTCCTGCGATTCTTCATTGAACAGTTTTCACCTCTTGCCAATTGGACTAAAAACAGTGTGGACATTATATATCCACACTCTCATTCATGCGCAAATCTTCCAAATGACTAACTTGTGTAATTGTGTAATTGTCAGATATGAAAACATCAGGTTTACTCCATCTTGAGGATATCGAATATAATCATGTTATTAATCTTGTTCTTGGTTTGCCTGTCAGTTTGATTATTTAAGTGAAACTAAAATGATAAACCTCATAGATAAATAGACACACAGCTTCTCTGAACTGGAATAAATCTGTACTCTCACAGCTCCATTGATAGTTTGTGAGCAGGTTTGCTACTATCTGTTCTTTATGGTTCTGTTGAGGTGGTACATGTAGATAGCACAACATTCTATTTGAATGGACATCTCTGACTTAAACATATTATCACTTGCTGTTTCCTTTCGGATACTACATCTACATGTGTCTTACGTAACCTTTCAAGCACTTGTTTTCTTGACTAATTTGGGAGCTGTTATTTTGTCAGCTTTGCACAGAAAACTCTAGGCAGAGCTTATTTTTTTTCTCTGAATGAAAAGTAATGCTGAATTAATTTCCATAATGATGATTTTTGTTCAGGGTATCCTTTCACTGTAATACTGTTTATAAGTTAGCATCACACCTCTGAAATTCTTTTACTTTTTTCTTCTGTCATTGTCAACTGGGCTATTATCCAAAAATCTCTAGTTATACTTCTAGCAGATTTTCATGGTTTTCAGATCACCTGTTTCCTTGCTTAGTCTGTATGTTACTTTCAAATCATACTTCTGAAGATTAAGTAACAACTTCTATAATCTTGGAGATGCCTTGAGCAAGGACTACCTGAATATGCTTTACATGAATAAGTTGTCTGTTTTCATCTGAATTTCTTTACCAAAGACACACAAAATAAGAAAAAAATAAAGAAAAAAAGAAACAGGGAACATTGTATCAAATCAACGGATAAACGAAAGGAAGCATAGTGAAGCAGAAATGCAAATCCAATACCTTATTCGAAATTAAACAAAGAAATAGTTATGCATTTATATCTCTTTCCAAATTTAAATACTTCCTCAAGGTCATCAACTTAACTCCAAGTACAGGACCAACTTTTTACTGATCCATGCTTTTTATAAGAAAGCTTTATTGTTTCTAAGCAGTAATTTAAATATGTAAATTTTCTAATTTTCTGCTGGTTTATACTTTTGATCGTGTGTTCCTTTAAATAGATTTAAATAGTCAATTTCCTTTAATAATTTCTCTGAAGAATTCTTATTTAATTTGGGAGGAAATTACATCAATTACCCCTTTTTATGTCACAATAAAGTCCCTGAAAACTTAACTTTCCTTTTCAGTGTGTTATTTTTAATTATTCTAGACTTATTTGTAGAGTATTTCCATTTGAGTGTATCTATATAAAAATAGTTCTGACCCATGGGAAACTGTTTTTTCTTTTATGATCACAGCTCCTGCACCATTCTGAATGGTATCCATCTGCAGCACATCTGTAATTACTTTATTAAGCATGTCAAAATAGTTATCTTGCTCATAGGTTCATTCCAGTCTGCATCTTTCTCTTAAAAAAGGCATAGTTATTTCAGACATATTAGGTAAAAACCTTGCAAGATACTGATTAATTTCTAGAAACCTATATTATACTTGCTTGTCTTCAGAAGTATCACTCCAGTACTACAATGGATCTTCTACATCTTGAAATTAAGTTAATTTATTATATTCAGCATCTTTATCGGTCTGTTGTCGTGTTGTTCTTGTGTCTGACTCCACACTTACAGATTGCCAGTTATGTTTAACATACCTTCCAGTTCTTGAGTTACCTGTGCAATAGTGACCTGGTACATCTCTGGAGCTGTCAAGCTATCAGACATGAGTCTAAGGAATCTGTGTCTTCCCAGTGCTGAGCTAAACATACACATATTGATGCTTGCTGCATCTATTTTTATCTGCCTGAAATCTTGGTTTACATTCGAGAAAAGTGCATTTGGCATTCTTGACACCACTTCTACAACAGTAAGCAATAAGTAATTTCCTTTCTTAATTATTTTATTCAGATTCCATTGATCAATACAGACCAGGTCAGGAACCTATCCCTCCAGCATGTTTTGTCATCACAATGAACAAAACATGCTAGAGGGATAGGTTCCTGATCCAGAGACTCCCCATACTCTGGAATAGACTGCCCATACATTTCAAGCAGAGCGCCTCCTTGGCCCTCTTCAAAAGGAACCTTGACGATTGGATGGGAGATAGGAAATTCACCCCGGGGATCATGTCAGTCGCCCTGCTAGACAGGGGTCCAGGGAAGTAAATATTGTGGGAAGAAATATCCAGGGAATTGTTATGGCTAGGCTTGTATAGGCCCTAGGGCCAATAGCCTAGTACCAACCTATGAACCTATTTAAATATTACCTTTCTTTACAACAGTTGCCATACCGTTCATGCATTCTGTTGACTCCAGTTGTTTCTTAATGACACTTCCATTTTCCATTCTCATTTGTTCCTGTTCCATTTTACTTCTAAGTTCTGCATGTAACATCTGTCTCTGCCATGCAGTAATGTTTTATGTTTTAGGTGTATATGATATTATTCTAGCAAGCTTCTTATGTCTTTAAAAAATATCATAATAATTAAGGACATAATTGCTATGGTTGTACAGAGGATCTGAAATGTCTCTGTGACAGTGTGAGTTATTCTGTACACATGATATCTGTGACTGATTTTGAATACTTGCAGCCTTTATTTCTGCAATGTGAATTATTTTTAGCCTTTATAGCTTCTCAAATGCCACATGATCCAAATGTTACTAAAATTCACTTCTTCAAATAAACGTCTGAAAAACAATACGGACCATTTTATTTTTGCATTGGCACTTTTACGGTTTTATAACTTGGTACTATCTGGTAGCAACAGTAGATGAGCAATGTGCATGTAGCTTTTCCTTGAGAACCAAATGGACGAAAAACTTTACAAATATTTCAAACAAGATATTGCAGTCTGCACCAGTATACATTTAATTCTGCATTCTGTCCATTAATTCTGAGCATTTCTTTTCAACAGTCTGCTTTGCACACTTGGTTCACAGTTAGTTTGCAGTATCAAGTGTTTTAAATTCTAAAATACAAGCAGTTATTTGTCATATTTCTGTTTAACAAAATGCATATTCTTTGGAACATACTAGTTTTGCTTTTACACATCTTTGCAAAATGTAATTTTCTACCACATACCATGTAAGCTTGATTAAGAGCTGGGTAATGTCTGTCATGCTTATAGCCGCGCATACTTTAAGCCTAAAAGTTAGAGATACACTGTTTTCTCTGGCCTCCATCTTGCATTTTTTGTTATACTACATTGCATTAAGGCTCTGTTTTTCATAACCATTAGATTTACACTAGCACTTACCTTCATTCTTATATTTGCTTTATTATTATTTGATTTTGCATACACTTCCTTTTCATGATGTCATTCTTTCATCTGTGCACTAGTAATTTCACTTCCTCTGTGCATATATACATCTTTTGATAAGGTTATATCTATTTCTCTTTAAAACCTTCCCCTTCTTTTATTATTTTGTATATCACAAAATATTCTTTATCATATTAGATAACCATGCAGGTTACCAAATTTATAGTATTTGACCAGTTCCATGACTTAGGGAGTTAAAGTTCTATCTTTGACCAAGATGCTGTAAGATTTTCTTGCATATTGGACATTGGAGAAGCTGACAGGAGTTGAGAATGACATTACAAATGTTTGCTCTCCCATTTTTTTGGGAAAGATCATAGGCTCATAGGAGGTTACTATGTTAATGACCCAAGGGCCCTTACAAGTCTAGTCAAGTTTTGCACTTATTTCCACTATCAGCACCTATTAGATGCTGTTGGTTGAGGGGGAGGACTATGACTCATGCCTCCAGTAGTGGCATGTAGTACTGCAACCAGAAAATGCATGTTTGTGCGTGTGTGTGTGTGTGTGTGTGTGTGTGTGTGTGTGTGTGTGTGTGTGTGTGTGTGTGTGTGTGTGTGTGTGTGTGTGTGTGTGTGTGTATGTGCATGTGTGTGTGCGTGTGTGTGTGTGTGTGTGTGTGTGTGTGTGTGTGTGTGTGTGTGTGTGTGTGTGTGTGTGTGTGTGTGTGTGTGTGTGTGTGTGTGTGTGTGTGTGTGTGTGTGTGTGTGTGTGTGTGTGTGTGTGTGTGTGTGTGTGTGTGTGTGTGTGTGTGTGTGTGTGTGTGTGTGTGTGTGTGTGTGTGTGTGTGTGTGTGTGTGTGTGTGTGTGTGAGTGTGTGTGTGTGTGTGTATGCATGTGTGTGCGTGTATGAATACACATGCATCTTCTTGTGCAAGAGTACACTATATTACAGATACCATAGGATATGAAAGGGATTAAGCATGAAAATGATGAATTACTCCAAATGTGACACACCTCTTGTAGTTCCTAACTCTCAGCTTAAGGGGAAATGGGTCAGAGAGCTTTATTCCCCCTCAGAGAATGAATGAGTGAGAATGCAGTTTGAGGAAGGCTAAATAGTCACTTATGGGGCAATGGCGAAAAATCAGTCTTTGGCTGTACTCTTCAGTTCAGTGACATAATGCATCTCTAGTCCTCTGTAGGCTTTTATACTCCTTTAAGAGCAATTGTGTAATTTCAACTTGCTTCTGCATTAGCAGTTATTACTGACTTTATCTCTAACTACTGATATTTTGTTTTTCTGTTTCTCAATTAAAGTAAAAGAGGTAAATATGTTTAAGGATTCTCCCCTAGCAGCATGTTAGAATGCTGTACAATGAACAAATCCAGATTTTTCAGGTAATCCACTTCCAGCGAAGACAAATTCACATATCTAGATCCAGCGTTTGCAGTTTGATCGTAATGTTTCTTATAATGAAATAAATACTGATGGTTGCAGGTGTCACTATTGTCTCTGTGTATTGTGCTTTTTGTAGAATTCTACATAGCTTGTTATCATTTAAAGTGACAAGCTCCATATTTTACAACCACAGTATGCATGTGTTAGAATAAAGTGTTGGGCTGCCATGTATTTACCTACCCGGGGGGTGTTTATGGTCATGCTTGAAACAAGAAGGGAGCCTTTGAGTGAGGGTGTAAAGCTAGACTCTCAGGCCACGGATATGTGAATTGTCCTAACAAAAGAATGGCATATGGTGAGGAATGATGGAACATATTTTTTTAACAGTTGCTTGTGGTAGACTCCATTGGTTGGATTTTGCCTCATCCAGTACACAGTTTACAGTCAATGCAAAATAAATGGGCTCAAGACCCATGGGAAGGGCTTCTGTTTGGGAGACAGGAGGGAAAAAAAGAAAAACATCCATCTACACACACACACACACATATATATATATATATATATATATATATATATATATATATTGGGAAATTCTATATATATTAGTTAATTGGGAAATTCTGCCTGTGCATATGGGCCCAATAAAGATTTCTACAGTACATATCAGTACTGAAGTATGTGCAGTCAAATATAATGATCATACATTATATAATACAAAGTAGTGTTGCAAAACACAATCTAATGATGAAGCAGAGTGCAGACCACAGAGAAAGGGCAACAAAAAAAGTTGTACAACCAACTATAGAATATAACTTGACTGCTTATTAGTTTTTTTTTTTCTTTTCTTTATTGAACGTTTTCAGTGGATAGAGATTGATAATATAAGTGCTGATATTAACTGCTAAATCTGAGGTTAGTACATGGCATTTACTTGTAAGTAAAATAAGGCAAGAAGGTAGTAGTAGTAGTTATTCTGATAAGAACAAAGTAATCGGGCAAATCAGGCAGAGCAGAAGAGATATATGGACATGAAAAGATTAAGGAACCCCTGTGTTACAGCTGGAAGGTCAGATATATTACAGGCAGTTGAAAAGGTAGCTGAAGAGGGTTTTTAAAGGGTTGCTTATGTTTAGATAATGATTTATGAGTTTTGAGCAATTTATTGTTTAGAGACCATAACTGCAAAATTAATATTTAAAATGGTTGTTTGGAAATAGAGTTTAGATGGACTTACATTTGCTGAATGCAGACTTAGGTCTGGTGTACATCATTCAGAAAACGTAAGCTGTTGACAGGTACTTGGGAAATGATGTATAGAGTAAACAGTTTTGAAATGGGTCATGTTTAGACAGGTCTTTAATTCAAGCCAGAGCTACAAGTACTTCAAGTTAAAGACAGTCATCTGTTATAGTTGGACCAATGATAATTACCTCCGTTTTGTAACTTTGTTCTAATTTGGAAACCAAAGGTGTGTTCAGGTTTTGATAGACATGCTGTATAATAAAAGACTGGGACATAATACATCTCTGCAATAACTACCTTTGTATCATCAGTCATGCATTTCCAAGCTCCATATAGAAGTCCAGATTTTGTTCAGTGTTATGACTAATTTTGTATTACCAGTTGGATTTCTTCTTCTATACAGAGTAATAGGTTTAGATTCATAGGTGATTACTAGGCTAACAATATTTTTAATCCTAGCCATACTTTCCAGAAGCAACTAGCATGTTTTAATACTCTAGTGTTTTTTTAAATGCTATATATATATATATATATATATATATATATATATATATATATATATATATATGGATTTAAATCACTTCGCCGAAAACTCATTTGGTAGAATTTCATTTCACCAAGACCAAATTGCCGAAAGTTCAAATTACCAAAACTCATCTGACTGAAAGCTTACAATACTGCATTTTGACATTTATATTTATATATATAAATATATATATAAATATATATATATATATATATATATATATATATATATATATATATATATATATATAGACTTGGGCATGGGTGATCAAGCATATACAGGTTGCCACCTTACTAATAGAGACATAGGAGCTAGATGGGTTTAAATTTATGTTTCCCTATCCATTTCATCAATTAAAATTGAATTGGGTTAGGGAAGAACTCTACTTCACATGGATCAGAAGTATTTTCCAGTGAAGTGGAATTCTCTTGAGATATACACCTGTCCCTCCAACATGTCCTGTTTATGTTGAAGTTGAGGTTTAGGTCTCTAGATCAGGTAGTTCTGATGCTATTTGTTTTGCGAATGTGCATCAGGTCCATCAGAGTGGCATTAGAGGATACTCCACAGACTAAGCATAGATCACCTCTCAACAGTCTGTATGAGACTGAGTACAGGGATTTAGCTTCGAAGCAGTCTGAGTATAACATGTTGTTTATGCCCTGTATTGTTTTTGTGAGGAACCTCTGTGGACATTCCAGTTGTTAAATATGCCTGGTCAGGTACATATCAAAGGGACATTGTACTCAGTGACTGGTCTGATAAGGACAGCGTATAAAAGAATAATGATATTCTTGGACCTAAATGCCATACATTTGTTTATAAGTTTCACAGAACACTATGATTTGTACAACATGGAACAATGTCCTTACTACTGTAGACACATGATGGTCAAAGGTCAGGTAACTCTCTACATGTTGTTTGTCTTTCGGCTTTTTCCCAGTAAGGGGTCACCACAGCAGAACTCCGGTCCGCTAGTGATTGGCAGTAGATTTTTATGAAACGCCAAGGTGCCAGCTCAATGCCCAACCTTCAACGAAGGCACGCCCATTTACGCACGCATATCTTTCAAATGCTACCCAACCGTGGGGAGGACATGCAGACTCCACACAGAAGGCACTCGCAAGCCAAGCCGAGAATCGAATGGGAGAACCTCTTGCTGTGAGGTAACAACGCTACCACCGTACCACCGCAGTCTGTGTCAGGTTATCAGTGTGGTAGATTTTTCTGATAGCTATCTTCCCAAATGATACTATTATGCATTTCTTGACATTGAGTTTTAGGGCATGGTTTAGGCACCAGGTATTGGTCTTTGTCTTCTTGAAGGGTATTTGTGTCTTTGTGGGATTCTATGACTGTACCTAGTTTGCAATCATCTGCAGCCTAGATCAGCCAGAGGCCCTTGTTGTCAGCCTTCACTTCAGAGAAGTTGATGCCAAAAAAGAAGGGCCCCAGAACCAAGCCTTGAGGGACTCCATTCGTCAGTCTCCATTTTGGTGGGTTCAAAGAGTAACCGGTTTGTTATGCTCAATAATCATTAGGTCATAAACAGTGATGATCTCTAGTGAGTTAATCATTTTTATGTAACATTGTATTTGCTTCGAATTTGCATGCGTTGTTAGCTATAACTTGATTCTTTGTTGCAAAAAGCATAGTTTGTTTTTAGTTGAATTTAATAAGACCATGCTGATTTTTATTCAGGTTTAAATTTGGTCAAATTAGGCTAAAAGGTTGATTTTGCCTTCATCTATAAACGGAGAGTATTAGAATATAATAAAACCATCAGCTTTAACATTATTGAAGTACTTAAAATGTTAAGTGCTATTACAAAGCTAAAATATAAACTTAAAACATGCAAGGAAAAAGAAAATTAAATACAGACAATGGCTGAATGAAAAAAATAATGCAATCCATCATTAAAACCGTGATCAAAAATCTAACGAGATACTTCAAAGCAAGTCACAGTTGAGCATTCTGTATGTCACAATTGCAGAAGACTCCAGAGCAGTAGTCCCTGGTATGCAAGTGACCAGACGCATGATGTTTCAAATAATACCTTAGCAATCCCATGATGGCTTGCATGGTATAGATGTGGTCACAGCCATTTGAAATATTAAAGTCAAGAAATATCCTTTCATTTGAGGTACAGTGGAAATAATCTGAGCATCACTTAGGAAATCTGCGAATGCTTTCAAGACCTTTTCAGTATTTTTAGTGGTACATTTTTTTTTAATTTTTGGCATTAGAGCTGTGTGAAATGTGAATATGAATTATGTATGTTCCTTCCCTGCTCATAGTTTATTCAACAGTTCTGGGCTTTCTGCCTGGAATGTTATGAATCTGTGAATTAAATTTAAAACAAATATCTTCACCATCTGGATTGTCTTACTTTATGCAGTGAATCTAGAAAATGTTTAAAAAAACTGCTGCTACCAAGTGTGGAGAGTTACAGATCTTATTAGATTTTATTGATGAAAGCAGAACAACCCTAATGAACAATTCTGTCATAAGTCTGTTTATCTGTTTATTGCACACAGTGACTCTTTCAACCCCATCACATTCGAACTGGAAAGCATTCCCTCACATCATCTGATGCATGCTACCTTAATAGGTATAGAAGCAATTGACATTACACTACTTCTTAGGAAAAATAAACTGTACATAAATTAAAACAGTCATTTTTACAGGAGTGAAAATCCTCTGTACTGCACAGCCCATGTGCAGAGCTTCACCCCTCCCACTTTATTACTTTCACCCCGTGGATATGTCATTTGGAGAAAGAATCTGATTAAATAATAAAAAAATGACTTGCTCTTTTCTGACATGAGATGTTCTTAAAATAAGAATAGCTATCAACTTAGATCTTTGTTCTAACCAGTGGTAAAACAAAAATTAACAGAAATGACCCTGTCCATCTAAGCTTCAGGTGACATAAAATAAGCAAACATTTTGAGTTCATAAAGGGCAACTGTGTCATATAACCCTCTAGTAACAAGTCAGAGGATTACAGTAAATCATTTACTTGCATATCACCAAATCCTTGAGACAGGCACAAAGTTACATCCTGTCCCATGTCATTTTTGACCCTGGCAATATCTATGTACACAGTACTTCAATCATGTGATCATGTGCACACTATCAGTTTCCTCTTCAGTGGCGACTTCACCCCACCTCCTACCTGGCATCCAACAAATGGTAAACAATCAACATAAAAGAATGAGATAAACAGAGGGGACCATGCCTCTTTTGCTGAGAATCAAACAAGTGAAAACTACTCTTTTTCAAAATCTGGTCCAAACTATCTATGTTAACAGCCACAGGTGCAAAAATAACTAGTCATTCCCTACAGCGGTTCATGCAGTAACATTATCTCATATAATATAATATAATATAATATAATATAATATAATATAATATAATATAATATAATATAATATAATATAATACTATAGCTAGTATAGTGTAATAAAGTAAAACAGTATATAGGATTGCTTTAATGTTCTTTCTGCTTCTAACGTTGTGATTGTTGCTGCGTTAGCTCGAACCTTGCTGGTTTCCATTTGACGGCATTCTTTTCTTCACTTTTATAGCCGACTATCTGTTTTGTATGTAGATGGGCATTCCTAGGAACTACATGGCTTGGTTATGACTGTTAGTCTTTTCTGAGACTAAAAGAGACACAGCTGATTAATCCAGGCAATGTTATTTCTGGCCTTGCTTTAGCAAGGTTGATCAGTAATAATTTTGATAATTTGAAAAAAATGGTATTTGATTAACAAGTAATACTGATTCAGAACAATTGCTATTTTCGGAGTGTGCATCATTTGTGTTAGACCTTGTGAATATTAAACTGGTATGAGCTTTTAAATCCATTAAAATGTGATTTTTGATGTGTATAAGATTGTGCTAGATACTTGGCTATTTAATGGCATAACTCGCTATACACAAAAACAAAAGTGTTGATACAGGCAGTAACCACAGCTTACTAGTTTCATTTAGCTGCATGTATTTTAATGTCAATGTTTAATAATGTGGTGTACACTTCATCCCTCCTATTTTCTTGTTGAACTGATAGTCTTTATAGCTATGTACTATATATTCAAAATAATAAGAAAGACCAGAAAACCAGAGACTCAAAATGCAGAATACTTTAACAAATAAAACCATGGTTAAGTGTTGTTGTCGTACATAGACATCATCAGAACCATTAAATAATATAATGCGCATGGAACCCAATTAAAAATTATTTCAAAGGCGGACCCCCCAGAAATATTCACCTATCCAGAAAGTAAGGCAAATACTGAAACACCAATCTGAAAACATCCCAAGTAATAGGAAGTTGTGTATCATTTAAAATATGCCCCTAACCAATAAAAAATGTCTACCTTTGCAAAATCATGCAATCATGAAGCAAATCTTCATCACCAATAGGAGAATGCATCCAAATTGAGCCCCTAAAAGATCAAACCAATCACTGTCCATAAATAACGGGCCAATCAGATGTCTAAAACTTAAAAAAACACCAGTAAAAATACAAAAAAAAATGTAGTGTAAATAGTATCCATGCAAACACTGTAAAAAGCCTGTGAAATCATGTTATAATTTTGAAGCTCTGTTCTTTAATTCACTAACTATGGATATTGAAACATTAAGTCCAGGCTGGATGGTGGCATTCAAATGGATTTTCCAAAGCATTTTGCTGTGCAGTAAATAATTTTTCCATTTCCCTATAGAGGCATTGCCACCAAGTTGTTCAAGGACACAAAAGTTAAACTTAATAAAATCATCACAGATAAAATATGTTTTGCCAGTGCACTCTTGCTGTCCTTTTTGGAAATGCTATAGTTGTATTGGTAGATCCTCTTATTAAAGACATTGTTTTTTTTGCTGATGTAGAATGAAGGACAAGAAGTGCACCATGCTAAATACACCACTTTAAAGGAACATCAGTGCACTAACCTCATTAAACCTAAAATTCTCCATACCTCCTAAAACGTTTCAAAGGCACTATCACCAGCTTATTCCATAAGTACTTAAACAACACATGTATATAATAATTCCCCATCAGTCCATTCTCAGAACAGTAAGAACCAAGAAGAACTTTCATTTTGCCAAATTCCATGCTGAACTTAAAGCATGTAACTGGTCAGTCCTAAAACAGTTACCCCTAGACAAAGCTGTAGCCTACTTTAATAATAAATTCCATGAGATCCTGGGATTTCCACCCTCCCATGCGGTCCACTAGAATAAAATCAAAAGTTGCATTGTGGCTTACCAAAGATATCAAATCTAAAATTGCCCTCAGAAACAAAGCCTGGGCCCTATGGTGCACCACAAACCCCTCCCCAAGACAAATTAGGTATCGGCAGCTAAGCAATGAAACCACAAAATCTGTCTTACTTGATAAAAAAAGACTACTACCATTTACAACAGAAAAATCAAAGCAATCCCCAAAAATTCTGGGCAAGTATAAATAAATGAATGCACCCAAGCCAAACCTCCACCCCATCCCCTGCAGCCACCATTGATAAATCACCCGAGGATGTCACAAAC
Organism: Protopterus annectens; assembly: GCF_019279795.1. Classification (NCBI taxonomy): domain Eukaryota; kingdom Metazoa; phylum Chordata; order Ceratodontiformes; family Protopteridae; genus Protopterus; species Protopterus annectens. The sequence goes on along the minus strand of NC_056747.1, from coordinate 311,270,181 downwards.
ATCTTCAACCGCTTTTTCACTGAGACTATCCAAACTCTAGCTAGTCAACTACCTCCCAGCTGCCCCAGCACAAATCACCCTATTCCTGATACCCAACTCTGCTTTAGCTTCCAACCAGTTGCTACTTCATTTATTCAAGCTCTACTCAAAAAATTAAAACCTACTACCTTGTCAGATGATTGTTTCCCTGCTGAGTATCTTCAAAAAGCTGCTGATGCTATAGCATACCCTGTTTCCATTCTTGTCAACCGCACCATAGCAGAAGCCTCTATCCCCTCCATCTGGAAAATATCATATGTGATACCACTCCATAAAGGTGGTAGTTCCACTGAACTATCTAACTTTTGACCAATAGCTATATTGTCACCACTTGCCAAAATTATGGAAAAATGCATCCATACACAGTTGATGCACCATCTTATCCAAAACAATTTACTGGCAAACTCTCAGCATGGTTTCAGGCCTCATCATAGCACCACCTCAGCCCTCCTTGCCTTCTCTAATACCATTAACCATAACCGTAATAATAACAAATTATCCTCAGCCCTCTTCTTTGACCTCTCAAAGGCATTTGATATGATCAATCACCAGCTACTAATCCAGACCCTAAAAACTACCTACTTAGATAAGATTGTTGTCCAATGGTTCCAATCTTATTTGAATGGCAGAGAGCAGGCCGTCCTATGGCAGAATAAACTATCTGCCCTCATACCTAATACTCTGGCAGTCCTCCAGGGATCAATACTGGGACCTCTTCTGTTTTCTATTTTTATTAATGATCCTACAATGTCATCCCAGATGCAACTTGCCAAGTCAGCTAACCTCACTATCCTCTGTTAACCTATTTAAAAGCAAGCTCAAACCCTACCTCAAATCACACTGGCTATGCCCCTGTGATAACCCAGACTAACAACCATACTCCTTTTCAAGACTCCCATGATTCCTAGCCTCTTTTGAATGTTATCTTGTGTTAACTCTCTGATAGCAGTGAGCTTGACCATTCTGAGGATTCTTTCCTCTTGTAAATATGTATATACTGTTGAATTTCCAACTGTGTTCATATCACACCTCAACTCTTATGAGACTAAACACTATTATTGTATCCTATTTGCTTTTGTATACTCTATCCATTCAACACTAGTGTTTATCCTCTGATTTCCTGTGTGACCATAGTATCTACAATATCTTAGTTATAATTTCCATTATTAATTCATACTACTATTGTATCAAGCTTATTTTTACATCAGGCTTCTGTTCCTACTGGTATACAGAATATAAAATCCTAGTTATGTAATATAACATAAAGTTTTGTAATGTACCAATGTCTACTTGATATATTTTGTTTGTCCTATTTGGTTATTGTATTGTGGAGCTTTTCTCCCCGGGCCTCCACTGAAAATGGACATATATCCAGCTGGACTAGCCCGGTCAACAAATGTAAAATAAAATAAATAAAAATAATAAATAAACTTGCATTCAATATGCGGATGATGCCACTCTGATATGTTCGGCTTCCTCTCAGTCAGATCTGTGTACAAACTCACAGTCAACTTTTAACACAGTTGAAAAATGGTTGTCTGATCGTCATTTGATCTTAAACCCTAATAAAACAATGTTGCTACGTTTCTCCCCCACTAACAGGTCTAACCCCCTATCCTTTTCTATATACTCTAATAATGGTACCACAGCCTCTCCAGACTCCCATACAAAACTATTAGGAGTCATGTTGATGGAGAACTACAGAGAATGTCAGAAGGAGTTACATTGTGTTTTTGTAGACTTAGAAAAAGCATATGATAGGGTGCCTAGAGAGGAGTTGTGGTATTGTATGTGGAAGTCAGGAGTGTCAGATAAGTATATAAGAGTGGTACAGGATATGTACGAGGGTAATGTGACAGCAGTGAGGTCTGCGGTGGGAGTGATGGATGTGTTTAAGGTGGAGGTGGGGTTGCATCAAGGATCAGCTCTGAGCCCTTTCTTATTTGCAATGGTGATGGACAGGTTGACAGACGAGATCAGACAGGAGTCCCCATGGACTATGATGTTTGCAGATGACATTGTGATCTGTAGTGAGAGTAGGGAACAGGTGGAGGAGACCCTGGAAAGATGGAGATATGCTCTAGAGACAAGAGGAATGAAGGTCAGCAGGCCTAAGACAGAATATATTTGTGTGAATGAGAGGGAGGATAGAGGAATGGTGAGGATGCAAGGAGTAGAGGTAGCGAAGGTGGATGAGTTTAAATACTTGGGGTCAATTGTTCAGAGTAACGGTGAGTATGGAAGAGAGGTGAAGAAGGGAGTACAGGCAGGATGGAGTGGGTGGAGAAGAGTGTCAGGAGTGATTTGTGACAGACGAGTACCTGTAAGAGTGAAAGGGAAGGTCTACAAGAGGTTAGTGAGACCAGCTATGGTATATGGGTTGGACACAGTGGCATTGACAAAAAGGCAGGAGTTTGAGCTTGATGTGGCAGAGGTAAAGATGTTAAGATTTGCACTGGATGTGACGAGGGTGGACAGGATTAGGAATAAGTATATTAGAGGGTCAGTCCAGGTTGGAAGGTTTAGACAAAGCCAGAGAGGCAAGATTACATTGATGGGAAAAAGATGCTGGTAAAACGCCTAAAAAAATTAGACAAAGCCCTAGATTAAGTTTATAATGATATTAAGTTGCGTGATACAGCAAGATTAAACAATATACACATTTACCACAAGGTGATGACATCCAAGGTAGAATTTTGATTTATAACTTAGGCCAGGCCTCTGGCAATGCTACTCACACCCAGAATGGCTTTCTTACTGAAACATTCAATGATCAGCTGAAAACAGAAAATAATAATGAATTTTAATTGAAATTGGTGACAATCATCTCATTATATATATAAGAATATTAATTATATATAACTTTTTCAAATAATTTAAGTTAAATTTTTAAAATATTTTAACCTTTTTTAAACATATATTAGTTAATACACTTAAGAATAATTAATTTTATGCACACCTTCATACATATATAACCATTTTTATACATATGTATATTAATTTTACATATTATACTTTCACATATTTTTATAATTTTTGTTACTTTTTTTTTTTACTACATTAATTTTTTTTTTACATAAGAAACCAATGAAATATATTTATTTTGAAGTATGGTTTCTCAAATTTAAGGTCATAAGTTTTAAACCATAAAAATAAATTAAGAAGTAAATAATAATTAGTATTAGTATAGTATGTTTTGTAACTGAAGTCATTATACTTAAACAGTAAAACCTGTTATTGGTGATTCGTCACTGCTTGGATTTTGAGATTGTTTTATGATTTTGGAATAATAAAAAACCTGTTAACATCTTGTTTTTATTTAAACCCACCCATTCAGATATTGGGGATTGAACACCAGCTATAATCACATTGCCAGATTTGCCACTGGTATGCCCTACAAGACACACCACTGTACTAACCTAAGATCTCTTGGGTGGTTAGAACTATCTTGCCTAATCCAGCTCAACCAGCTGATAGTTGCATTTAAAGTACTAAACCAACCTGAAAAAAACACCAGGACTCAAACCCATAATCTACCCCTACAGCAACCTCAGTTCACTTCGATCATCAAACAAACTGCTTGTCAAACTATCAAAGCTAATAATTCAGCCGGCAACTCTCTGTTTGCTAACTATGTTGGTAAAATTTGGAACTCCCTTCCTACAGATATTACTCTAGAACCCTCCATAAGTCAATTCAAAAATAGTCTAAAACACTGGTCTTGCCCCTGTTCTAAACCTGATTAACACATTCACTATTATTCCAAAGTAATTACTCCAGTATTTCTCAACTATCTTGAGACTTCTAGTTCCTTAGCTTACATAATTCTGTTGATTACTAAATGCAACACTTATTTTTTCTGAAATAATCTGTAAATAATGTTTCTGTATACTTTATATTTTTGTTTTATGTATTATGCAATGTATTTTTGTTTGCACCTTGGAGCTTTTTTCCGTGGGCATCCGCTGAAAATGGATAAATATCCAGTTGAACTATCCTGCTCAACAAATGTAAAATAAATAAATATAAGCATACTAGTGAATCAACAGTTGGCAGGTGGCATTCACCCCAAACCTGGACTCTTTCAAGCAGAGAAAATAGAAGGAAAATCAGGTATATCATGCAAAACTAAAGAAACGTACCTGTTTTTCAATGTATTTCTGCCCTGTCTCTCTCTCTCTCTCTCTAATACCTCTGAACTGTCTGGATTTTAATTTTAATTTTTTTTTTAAAAGAAAAGAAGCAATGGAGATCTTCCTTTCTCTATTGCTTCCTTTCCAAAGAACTGATGTACTACATAAGCATGAGAACGTAAGTCCCGTATGCATGCACAGTACATCAAAACAGCAAAAGGATGTGGAAAGAAAGCAGAAGAACATCACGGCACCATTATACAAAGACATTATTTAACAAAAGTAAGTCATTTTATTTCTTAAATAATGTCATTCTATAATAGCATTAACCAACTCTTGGGTGTGATATATTGAAGATTTACTCAAGGTTGCCTTTGTTTAGTCACTCAGGCTTTGCCCTTGTAATTAAACCACACCAACCAAGGGTAAAATCGTCAATATACCACACCCAGTTATTGGTTATTGCTATACTGTAGAATGTTTTTATATATGTTTTTGTGCAGCCTTTCTCCTCAACCCATTGTAAAATATTTAATCCGTTGTAGGATTTTCTCCCCTTGTATATAATTACTCATCAACTACTATTTAAATGGTTTGAATCTGTTGTGGAGCTTTTCTCCCCAGGGCTCCACTGAAAATGGACCATTGGCTCAGTCAGACTTTCCCAATTATCAAAGGAAAAATAAATAAATAAACAACTAAATAACTATAAATATGGTGCCAAAAGTCATATATAGTATAAGTAACTGAGTATTTTTTTCACTGTGGAGGTGCTACCAGGAATGATCAGTTTTAACTTCTTTGTGGCTGGAAATGCACAGAAGTCCTGTGAGCATTTGCTCAGTTATGCTTTTCTTTTGCTGTAGCAGATAAGTGTAAAGTGGGGAAAGGGTTGAAATCCAAATTAGTTTTCACTGACGAACTTTTGGAAAGTATTCTGCTTTAACGTTATAAAGAGAAGAGTAAAAACTGTAGTCAGACAGACTTTGTGTGATCATGTGACATTTAAGTGGATTCCAGCCACTTGTTGTGGCAGTAGTGCTATTAGCAGATTGGATCACTTTAAATAGTGAGGTATTATAGTCCCCCCCACACACACACACACACTTTTTTCACAATTATTTCAGAAGATTAAAGGCTGCAATGTTAATTGAAGACATTACAGCACTTCAAAGTTGAAAATAAAGATTTTACTTTTCATTTTGAGCTGAGCTACTGTGACCAATGGCACTCAGGCAGGTCAGTTTTGTAAAGTTCTCTGATATATTCCTTTGCTTATTGTGAGACTTTTTTTGCAAGTACATTCCCCATGTACTTTGGTTGGGTAATGGATTGATTGTTTATTGATAACATTATAACCTTCATAATTTTCCCTTTCAACTTTCTGTTGTAGTTAGAGAATACCTTATTATTGCTTTCAACCATAGCTCTCAACCCCCTAGCAGAAAAATTTGAACAAAGACAAAATTCATGGGGGACAAAGCCCTAAAAATATGGGCAAATGTTAAATATTTCTCTTATAAACTTAAAAAGTTGTTAGAATAAACGTTCTTGTGTTAAAAGCATTTTCTGAATGATATGAATTCTGAAACTCAAATGTCTGCCATTACTTAGTGAATTTATTCCTTACTGATTTGTCATAAAAATCCAGAAAACCACAAATGTCATGGAACAGACCAAAAAATGTAAGGCAAAAATCTGGACATTCTGTGAAATTCTGGACAGTTGAAAGGTATGCTTTCAACCTTAAACACCAAACTGAGTTCATAGTTAAACCTGAATGAATTGGTAAAAAAGGAGCTTTGTTTTATGACTTGGGAAAGGTTTGATAGCTAAGTAGTACCTCTTTGTTTCTGTCCTATATCCTATTAAATTTGCTGTTTCACCAAAGGTTTTTTGACGAATTTTCCTGACTGTTGATGTTATCAATAAACAATCAATCCATTTTTATTGATGAAGCACATACGCTACTCTTACTAAAAGCCTTTTATTTGATAATTAGTACAATATCAACTAGCTGCTACTTTGAAAACAAACTTCTTTCTTAACTCATTTTTACCCTTTCTTATTTCGTTCCAGTTTTCAAAGATGGGAGAGTTACTGTCCCAGAGCTGAGCAAATTGGTTGTACCCTCTCCAGAAAAAATAAGTTTCACATTTCTCTTAATATGGGGAGGGGGTGTTGGACCTTACTAGTGTTAAATTGCTTGGAAAATTTGGGTATCTGGTCACTATTACAGCTGCAGCTCCCATGGCTGACATCTGAAATTGGAACATACTTACTGTAATTATTACCATTTATGCCAAGCAGAAATACTGGACTCTGAAGTCAAGACTAGGAGAGTAAACCAACAGCCTGTAAATATAGGCTTTATTAAGACATATGGTATATTAAATACAACAATGTCATAATGACTTTTAACAAGGGAAGAAAATTGGATTTCGGTAATCATACAATCTCCTGATTTTAAAACTACCTAGCTGATAGACTTGTCTGTGTGTTGTCAAGATATTTAGCCCCCCATTTCAATCAGTCTCAGCCAGGCTTCTACAGTGATCCATTCTAGGATCGTTGCTATTTACAGTAGAGAGTTGATAATCTAAATTAATTGGAACCTAGGGTAATTTGGATAATTAAACTGTTCGGATAATCAAACATACATTGAACTGGATAAAAAATTTCTAAAACCTTTTTTTTTTCTGCATTCAGGGAATATACATTCCAACCATTCAGCAAGTCCAGTGGATAATAAAGAATATTTTTCACACACAAGTGGGCTTACAAGTTCAAAAACATGCACAAGCTAATACGTATAATGTTTAAATATTCAGACTTTATGATTTTCCCTACCCAAAAACTTTGGAAGGCTGGGTTTGGATAATTGAAGTTCAGCTAATCGATTGTCTACTGTAATATATTAATCAGCTATGTATAAACTAGTTAAAAAATACTTTACTTATATAATACTGACACAGCCATCCTTATCTCTGCAGTGAAATTTACAAAATCAGCTGCAAAAATATACACAAAAAAACGTTAGGTACTATTGAACAATAGATAATAAAAGACACAAACCCTTTGTTAAATGCCAAAAAGGCTAAACTACTTTTTTTGGCCATGACTATTGTCACTCAAAACCCACTGATTTCACATTACATCATAAAAACAGATTATACTACAAAAGGTATCAGGCATTATCTATTAGGTGTAGAGATGATAAATTAAAATTTGACCTACATGTGCAGGATACAATCTCAAAAATCATTAAGAAGCTAAAAATGTTATACAAGTCTAAATATTTCCTAACTGAAGAAAGTAGACTTGCAACCACTAGACTCTCCTATCTGCAAGTCTCCTATACTAATATACTTAAAAAAATCCCACTTGTACAAACTTGAAAATATCTTACAATAAAAGCTAAATTTGCCACCCATCACCTAACACATCACATCATTGCCTGGCTTTGCAGGCTAATAATTGGATAGAACTCCAAAATAACATCACCTGCTCTCAACTCAAAATAGTTCATACAATCATATATAATCCAAATAAGTGCCCTGCAATAAACGGTCTAACATGTAAGCATCACACAAACTATTAACATCTCTTAACAATAACACTCTTAACAGCTCTAGATCTAATCATTATTTCAGTGTCTTTTCTTAGCCAGTAGAAATATCTAAACTATGGAACTCACTCTCCATTAATTTTAGATTTACTTCTAATACTTAAATAATTTCTAACAGTACTGAAAAAACATCTGACAACTTTTCATATCTGGGCATGAGATAACCAGTGACCTGTTATTAGGCACCTTAATAACTTATTTAATTCACTCAGCTTATTTTTGTGAAACTTGTTTGATAAATATTTGTACGTATATATATATATATATATATATATATATATATATATATTATTAGCACACCGTATTTTGACATTGACTATGTTTATTATAATGTTAATCTTTTATTTCTGTAGCACTGTGCACTCAGTATTGTGGAACATTTCTCCATGAGATTGTGTGAGAAAGGAGTTCTTTTAATCTTAGTCATACTATCTTAGTTAAACAGAAATAAGTAAAATAATCAACTTATTGATAGCTAAGACTAGAGCTAAATTTGTTTTTACATTTATTTAAAAAACAGGTAAATGGACTTGTCTATTAGAATATATTCAGCTACAAAATGTGCCAGTGGCAGATAGAAATACAGTTATGCAGTATTACATGAGGTTAACCTTATTAACAATCTACTGAAGCTTTAGAATAAATACAGCCATACAGGACTAAGACAACAAACCAAGGTTCCCATATTAACTACATACTGAACACATTCAGTAATGTAAGGCGCCATCAATTTTAGAACAGGCTTCAGTTAGGAAGGGTGGTCACAGATTAACAGCTGGTGTGATCTTCAGACATAATCCCTAAAGCATTCTCAGGCACCAGAGGCCATAGATAATTTCTCAGACATACACACACATAGACACACACACACACACAAACACACATACATATGTACACACACCAACACATGTGCACACGCACACACACACATACACACACAAATACATGCATACACACCCATACACATGCACACATTGACACACATGCATACACTCACACACATGCACACACACACACACACACACACACACACACACATTGCTAAACTCATACATAAGCATACAAACATGCACATACACATACCTACACTCTCACACACACACACACACACACTCACATGCACGCACACACAATGTCACAGATACATACATATACACACACACACATACATGCACACGAGCGCACACATACACATACTCACTACACACTTTAGTGTGATTCTTTATGTTGTGCACACCGTCTCCTTGTTCAACATCACGTTACTTCTGAGTACTATTTCCTAACCTTAAAGTTAACACAATTATAGCCAGGCACTTTAAAAGGGCATGCTGTGTGTGTGTGCCCACAGTTCCTGATGTTCAAGTACCAAGGCACTTCTTGGTTACTACCATACAGAATGATTCTAGCTCCTTTCCTGGTCTCTTTTGACTGCCTGTGTTTGTTTAAAACTATTCAGTATGGCTCCAGCACAGGGGCATCACAGGTGCCATAATTTGGGAAGAGAAAATATGATTGCAGTACAGCTTGACCAGTCAAAAATACTTATTAGCGAAGGTGTGGTAGAAATTTGAAAAAGGCAGTTATGGGGGGGATATGCATACCAGTGTAGATTTCTAGCCAGTAAAGGATGAAACTTCTGTTCTTCTAGTCTGAATGCACTGTCAGAGCTGGCAGTTGTTGGTCCTAGCTTGACAGACAAGTTTGCCTGCCATCCCATCATTTACTGTACCCCATGTGTATTTCACTTATGCTTTAACCATAGCAGTGAACCTGAGATTTAAAGCTCCCTGTTCACCACCCTGTGTGTGAAGACATACTTTGTTGTAGCGTCCCTTAGTCTACCGCCTTCTACTAAAATGCTTTGTTCTGATTTCCATTTTAAAAATACTAGATGTCTTTTGCTGACACACAATTAAAACTCTTATTCTGTTTATAGAAGCTTCCATCATGTGGTTCCTCCCTGTTTAGTTATTTTCCATGAGGTACATATTAAGTTATTTAAATCTATTTTCATGATAGTTGTTAAAGATCCTCTGTATCAATTGTCCCAATACCACAGCTTCCTGAACTGTGCATCCTACTCCAAGATCAGGATGAGGAACATCATTTTTAAAAACATTATTTGAAGTGTTGTATAAAACCAGCAAATAATGTCTGTACGCTCATACTGTGAGCAGCTGTTTTGATTAGTTCTGTCAATGGTTGTACAGGGATTGTGTAGAAATGACCCTTTGCTCACATTCTCCTTGATGCTCTATTTCTAGTCGGTGCTAGTTCATATTTCAGTCTGATTTTATATGCTGTTTCTTCTCCTCACTTATGCATACAAATGCAATGGGGAAATAAATAGTGAGTCTTATAGCACCATTCCCATTCTTGGTATAATAGATCTTTCTCACTGAAAAAAATAAACATGATTTTCTTTTTGCATAAAGGACCACACTGTGTAATATTAGACGTTGTTTTTAAATATGAAATACCACTGCTACTGCTGTTACCGATGCTATTAGTGAAGAGATCAAGGTTTGATCCGTGGGGTGGTGTCTAAGTATCTGGATACACTGGCCTGAAAATTCCACTGAAACTCCAAATGTAGTGGGTTCAGGAACCTCAGGAGTGGGTAGTTTTAAAATGTCCTGTGAGTCAAAGCAGATTAACGACACTTAGTAGCCCCTAAAGTTGATAAGTTAAATGGATGGCTGGCTTTGTACTTATTCTGAGGTAGACTAACAACATATCTCTGCAGAGGAATGCACTCTGAGATGGGGTTTGCATCTGACAACTCTGCTGGCACAGTAACGATGATCGTTGCTAGTTTCCAGGTTTTATTCTTACCTGTGGAACAAAATGTTTATCTCTAAACAAACTGTATCTGGCAAAAAGTGAAAAATGTACTGCAGGTTACTGGTGAGCTGCAGGCAGAGTGATATTATTTTATGAAGTTACAACATCATGGGAGTTTTTATGTCACAGTTGTTCTTTTTCATGTTGGCGATATGGAGTTCCTGTATTACTGGGAAGGCTTCTGCTGCTATTTGCAGTACCTGGAGCTGTAGTTCTGAACCACAAAGGCAGGGAGGGTATCCCCATATCTTTTCTGTATTAGCATGTAATAATATATTACCGTTTAGATGTGTATGCATATGTGAGTGCACACGTGTGTGTGTGTGTGTGTGTGTGTGTGTGTGTGTGTGTGTGTGTGTGTGTGTGTGTGTGTGTGTGTGTGTGTATAGATTCATTTGTGTGTGTTTGCATTAACAGATCAAAAATGCATTTTTGTCTGATAGCAGATGTGAGAGTGTGCTGTGTGCTACATTGTAGTATCATTCTAATATTTTATAATGTCTGTGAATTGTGTGTGTGTGTGTGTGTGTGTGTGTGTGTGTGTGTGTGTGTGTGTGTGTGTGTGTGTGTGTGTTTGCACTGATATGCCACTGCTGCTATTTTTGTTTGTTAGCAGATGTGAGACAGTGCTGTGAGCTACATTGCAGTATCACTCTAACATTTTATAATGATTGTGTACGTGTGTGTGTTTTTGTTTAGTACTTCAGCATGCAATTGCATAGGAAATGTATGTGCAATGTTTATTGCAAGTGGATGGGTTATTTATATTCAAGTTCCACATCAAGTCTGAGTGTCTGAACCCAGGCACTGCACTACCTAAAACAGAGACAAATAAATAAATAAGTTAACAAGATGCATTAAATAAGCAAAAACTTAATAGCTAAACAATAAAATAAACTTGAAGAAAAAACAAGCAGATACCCGTCCGACACAAGTACTGTAAACCACCTCTTCAAATTCTAATATTTAATATATTATCTAAAATGAACTGTGAGAAGGCTAATTCTGACAGGTAGACTTTTACAGACTACATTAAGCTACTCAGAGTTAGAGGTGCCCTGTGCCACCCATGTAGTACATTCCAAAGTTATGTACTTTGACATATAAATGAATGAATCCCAGAGTTTTCAAGCCATACTGTTAGAACCACTGAACACTCCTGGCAGACAAAGAGTGATGACCAATATCAGCTATAAATGTCTCATAGATAGGGGATTCAAGCCAGGTGGAGCAAGAGAGGACAGAACCAGTACTTTATAGATGATACACTGCCTACTCAATAACCAGTACAATTTGCATGCAACTGGAATAATATGATGATATTTGGGAACCCTCTTAAGTAGCTGAAATTGTGAATTTTTGCTCAAGTTGCAGGTGGTCCATTTCTGGGTCAGAAAGCCACAGTTACAGGGCATTATAGTAGTCCAAATGGGAGGAAGCAAAAGACATGTACCAGTACAAGGAGAAGACGCTACTGGAATTTGATGTTTGAGGAGGAAAATTTTACTCAGGGGGAACATGAGGACTTGACAGTAGCAAAAATCAGGTCCTTCATGATGAGATGGTTGTTAGTTGTTTTCCTCATACATACCTCTCAACCTGCAGACATTGAAAATGGGTACAAAGGCCCTTGAAAGGCAGGAGCATTCAGCTAAAAATCTGGACACCTAATTACCATATTATTTGAATACCAACAAGCACATAACCCTTCCCGCTTCCAGTATGAATATGAGATACTACTCTGAAACACATGTTTAAAAAGCAGACAGAGTGACAAAAATTATGGGAAAAATATGTGTGTTATCAAAGAGACAGTATACAAGCTGTAGTCTTTAACGCTATTGCAAAATTCTAAGACACAAGGTCATTTATTTTTGCTTCAGTAAAAGGAAGGTGTAAGATGTGTGTCTCCTTTCTTTTAATTATTGCTGTCTGTAATATGCTGGTCATGCAATGTGGTCTTCTGTGTACTAGGCAGGTTCAAAAATCATGTGTGATGAGAGGCATTCAGAAAACTGGGTGAAGGGGTAAACGAAGTCTGAAAATAGGGACATACGTCCAATAATAGGGGCATCATGTGCATGGGTAAATCAGGCCTGAAAGTAAGAATGTGCCTTCAACATTGGGGCACTTGAGAGGTCTGTCCTCATATCATGCAACTTTGGCATGAATCGAAGGCTATTCCCACAATGAGTAATCTTTGATATCAAACCTGGCACTTAAGAGTCCCTGAGAATAACTTGATTGACCATAGCTAGCATTACATACTAGATGTAACATTATTATTGGATGATCAAGGAAGATTTATTACATGGGTCCCTAAAAAGGACTGTTGGAAGAACCACCTTCTGCATAGGACAAGTATGCACTCTGCGCATGTTGTTGTTTTTCTTTCGGCTTTTCCCGATTAGGGGTTGCCACAGCAGAACTCCGGTCTGCTAATGATTGGCAGTAGATTTATACGGTGCCGAGGTGCCAGCTCGATGCCCAACCTTCAATGAAGGCACGCCCATTCACGCATGTCTTTCGAAAGCTACTCGACCACGGGGAGGACATGCAGACTCCACACAGAAGGCGCTCCAGAAGAGAATCAAATGGGAGAATCTCTTGCTGTGAGGTGACAATGCTACCGCTGCACCACCACGGCTGTGTATACCCACATATTATCAAGGCACAGTTACTTCGCACCTCTAGATTATGCACTCATGAAGAAGTATATATGAAGGAAACTGAACAGTTAGTGAAATTATGCACTCATGAAGAAGTATATATGAAGGAAACTGAACAGTTAGTGAAATGTCTTCATGCTTGTCTCGTGGTTACAGACAACAAGAGGTCCACCAGAGACTCACAACCACTAGGAATATGAGAAGAACAAGAGGACATCCTAACGTTTCAGAGAATACTACATCAGAACTAACCTGTCCCATACCACAGCAAAATAACAGTAATAACAGTGGCTTAAGATGCCTGCTTACATATGGCAGTGATGTCTTACAGGTTTGTGAGATTATTAAGAAGAATTGGTGCATACTAACAATGGATAACAAAATAAAAGACATAGTGGGTGAAATTCCAAGGTTTTGTTTTAAAAATAAGATGAATTTGAAGAGACGTTTCTGTTATACGGATGTGGTTACATCAAAGAAAACAGCCTTGAATAATGGGATTTTTTCCTGCAGGAAATGCCAGGCATGTGCTTCAATTAACAGTAAAAACTGTATTACACATCCTGTTACTAAATGGTTATATCAGCTAAAAACCTATGCAGATTGTAACACCAAAAACACTATTTATGAAGCTACTTGCCCCCTCTGTAATGTATTTTATGTTGGTAAGGCTAATTGGCAGTTCAAAGACTGAATTCTATGTCACCTCGATGACATTAGACTAGGAAAGGACACCAGTACTTTGTCTAAACATATCCAAGGCAATGTACAATACAAGTTTATATTTATGGCATTAGAATTAGTGCATGATAATCTTTGGGGGGTGATTTATATAATAAAACACAAATTTTGGAGAGCTGATGAATTGCTGATTTGCAGGCCAATTGGCTCCCTGGATTGAATGGGATTCCCTTGAAGACAGGGTTGAAAGGGAGGAAACTTCCTAGATACAATTTAAATTTTAATTGGTTGTTTTTTGCTTCAAAGGGGAGGAGCATTTGCAGTAATGCAGTATTTGATGAAAAGGAGGAGACTTTCTAGATGAATTTTAATTGGTTGCTCTTTGCTTTAAAGGGGAGGAGAACTGACAGTAATACAGGATCTGATGAAGGCTGTATGAGTTGAAAGTGCTTATCCCTGTTTCTATGCCTGTGCTGTTTTTATGCTGTTTTATTAGTTAATAAATGTTTCTCTGTGGTGGCCTATCTCTGCTTGTTTTCTAAACAGCTAGTATATAAGTGCTGCTGTGATTAAGCTAGTGTTCAACCATCCATAAAGGAATGAATTTGAATTCCTTTGATAGTTGGTTAGGAGCTGACACAGAATCCTGCAGGAATGGTTGGTCCAATTGCCTGTCATTAACACAGCAATGGTAAGGAAAACCTTTCAAATGTATAACATCTCCTAATGGAAGCATGCAGATAGTGAGCATTAAAACAAGAAGGATAGAGCCCTGTACAGCAACACAATCAAGAGGGTAGGTTATAGAGAAATTAATCTTAGAAATAAGAACTGAGTGCATTCCGACATGTAGGAGGCAAGCTAATCTATCACAATATAAGAGATTCCACAGTAATGATCCAATAACATAGAAAAGTTCTACTTTGTCAAATTTTAACAAGAGATCTGAAAGAACCAAGACTGACTAATGATGTTATTTTCTTGACAAGAAGAGATCATTAAGTACTCTGGACACAGACATCCTATAGCTGTTTCTGACGTGAAACTTAGGAATGGATCACTGATGTCATTATCTCTTCGTATGCTTCTAGCTGACAATACAGTACTTTCTCTAGAACCTTTCTTACAAAGTGAAGGTTCAAGATGAGCCTGTAGTTATTCAGGTCAGTGTGTTCTAGACCTACTTTTTTGAAGACAGGAGTGATCAATTCTTCCTTCAAAGATGATGGAAATATCCAATCCTCTCAAGAAATGAAATTAAGACCTAAAGACTTCACACAAGCTGACACAAATCTGATAAGACAAGGATCAATTCCACAAGCATACTGGAAACCATATACATAAAGTAATTTGTTTTGGGAATAAAAAACTCAGTCCATCTTCAAACTAGTCTAGCCTCCAAGGGACTACCTAGACAACACTAATAAGCACTTGGCATATGCCCTAGTCTGATCTGGGCAAGTTTGGCAGGAAAGTAATTAGGAATAAAATTATGTTCTTCATTGCTTAAAGCCTTCATGGTGGTGAGACATCCTGAACTGCACAACCTTCCCAACTCCTGGGAAAGTACTGTCTGTTATATATCGGGAAATTTGCCATTTTCCCCACTGTAGTTCATCCCCGGAGTTAGTATATATAATTAACTGGGGGTGTGGTGGGCTTTCGTTTGCATTGTGTGCAGATGTCATTTGGTTTCTTTTAGATGATCGATGAATTTAATTGTTGACCATATCGTCTTGACCATATGGGTTTTGACAATCTAGGTCATGAAGCAAATGAAATAGAGCCATATCTCTCTTGCTGTCTCTCTGTGTATACACACACACACACACACACACACACACACACACACACACACACACATACAAACATATATATATATATATATATATATATATATATATATATATATATATATATATATATATATACATATGCCACTACTACTGTGTTAATAAATAAAAATGTTACTATGCTGTAGAGCATGCAACCACATTAATTTATTTATTTTACATTTGTTGACCGGAAAAGCCCAACTGGGTATATGCCCATTTTCAGCGAAGGCCCGGGGAGAAAAGCTCTATATATTCAGACATATGAGATTTAAATAATATAAGAGTACAATCTAGCATATCAGATGAAAAAAGAAACAGTATAATTATAGTAAAGACACAGTTCAACAGGAGAAATGACCTATATGTCAGAGTATAATATCACAAGGAAGGCTCCATATATTCAAACAAGCAAAGTTTCACATAATATAAGAGTATAATCTTTATGACTTTAAGATTTGTATTTAACACTGTAGTGTAACCACGCAGGTACTGCAAGTTTTGCTGTTGTGAACAATTATGAAATTCACAGATGCTGCTATCTTTTGATAGAAGTGTTAGCGTCAAGTGTTGGCTCCCAGTGAAATAAGCCTATCTTCTTAAGAAGAAAATAAAAGGACAAAATCCTGATTTGTTGAAACATGTTTTCAAGTATAAATATATTACCCTGCCTGGAAGTCTGTATGCAGTTTGCATGCTTTATTCATGATTTCCTGTATTTTCTGTGAGTATTCCAGTTTCCTCCCACCTTCTAAACATCCTATTTGATTTGCTACACTAAAACTGACAAAAATATTGTATTTATCATTGTCTTGTTTCCATCACCAATGCTGAAATGGATCCATAGGCCAACAAACTTACCTTGTTAACAAATGGCATATTAAAAATATTGACTCTGAGACGAAGAAAAGAATATTGGCCAGAAATATCCATGAACAATTAAATTTTAATGACATGAAACTCTGTTCATTAAAGGGTCAAATCTGAATTTGAGTTTGTAATATAAATCTAAAGTTCAAACATGACAATTTAGTGTTTATTTTCCAGGAACGCTCAGCTAGTCCAGTAGGTTTCAGCCTCTAGTTAACTGCCATGTATGAATGACTTTTACTTTACCAAGAGCCCATGCTGTGTGCCATCTTCCTATGAACTGGGAAATGTATTAGCAAACGTGTATATGTTCTATATATGGATCTTACAGGTCAGCGTGAAAACCACACCATTTTTCCTGTCAAAGATTTGGAGCAGTTTTTCCAGTGCAGTACATTGACTCATTACAAATTAAAGTCACTTTATGAATATGCAGATTCACAGCTGTCAATCAACCCTCAGTAGAGATAAGACATTGCTCTACTGCATGAATTTGTAGAAGCACAGCACTCTATCCACCAGGAAGTGATTAATGTGCTGGGACTAGGGGATACCTGCAGAGGGAGGTGCTGTGTGTTTGTATAAAATGAACGCACATTACATAGATCTGTATGAAAACAATATAAATGCATACACATGCATACACAGATTTAATTGTATACATTCATGTGTACGTGTCTGTCTGTGTGAGATTCAGTTTTCAGGTGGTGTTCTCCTTCAAATGTGCACCTCATTAGAAAAAAAAAACATATGCTTGCATTTGAGACTAAATTGGTGCAATGCTAAAAGCAAATCCTGCTTAATACTCAGGTGATTGCTGAGTTACTGAAGCTCCCAGATTCCTATGCAAGCAATTATCACAGCTATAGGCAGCAGTGGGAGGTTCACCAGCTATCTGTATTTAGTAAAACATCTTCATGTTTTACATTTTGCTTGCTTGAATGATTGTCCTATTTTTTTACTTTAAAATGTGTTCATATTGGTCTACACTTAGACTGAGAAGAAAAACAGAGGGATGAACATCTAACCAGAACTATAGGATTATGTGGGAGGTTTAATACCATATTTCTTGCAGACTGCTACTGTTATTGTGTCTTATCAGATGTTTCCAGGTTCATGTTTACTCCAAGTAACCATATGTAATTGTGTACATGTGAGATGGACAGGAACGTCAGCAGGCAGAATAGAAAAGTCAATATAGGTACAATGACATGCAGCCTCAAAGCTTATGCAGTCACTTATGTTATTGCTCCCTGTGGCTTTGTGTCAGCTTCACGTTATTTGACAGTATGCACTTACAGTGAAGGCTTGTACAGATCAAAGCTAAAATGCCTGTTTAGAGTGAACCAAAATAAATGTATAAAACTAGATAGAATATTACAAAAACAGTAACTAAGCCATGTTTTGTGCATTGGTGAGCCAAAGCCTTTGAAGCCAAGCATTCTTCTTTAAGAGAGAAAAAGTTGACAGAAGCAGATATATTGCCATTTCCTACTACTAATACAGAACTACAGCAACCACAGTTGGACATACATTCTGAATACACTCCAATTTGTCCTGTAGTCACTTCTGGTTATATTAAATCCAATGAATGACAAATATTGAACCAGGCAATCAGAACCTGATTAGCAGCACAGCTTGCTGGTTATAATTTGGACCAAGCAAGGTGTACATGTGACCCAAGTGATTCTTACACAAAGTACAGTGCAGGATTTTTTCATAAAATGCAGATGATATTAATGATAATGAAATCTCTGTCCTACTTGCTTTGCTTATAAGTTCTCAGTCTATTCATTCTCTGTAGATATTAACTGATTTTCAGTGGCTGTGGCCCTTTCTCTGCCCTACGTTGAACTTCTGTTTGTTTAATTTGTATATTTAGTGCTCAATAAACCATAACATTTTGCCATTTTCTACTAAACTGAAATTGTACCAGTGACATAGTTTTTACTTGAATCATACAGTTGGCACATAATATATTTCTGTAAATGTTTTGATAATTATTATATCTAGTTTATCTAAGCCACCAGATAATTGTGATGCAGTTCCTGATCAGAATAATTTTTTATGTCTCTGGCAAATGGATTTTAAGATATTTTCTTGAAATGTTAATATCAGTGAGGAAATCATATTTTTGTGGAAACTAGCACTTGAAATTAAACTAGGCTGTTTATAAACTAAACTGTTAGCATATTAGTATTATCATGTGCCCTATTGTCTTTGCTACCAGAACAAGTTTAGTCATGCCATAAAGATGTAGCACTACACTGGAGGGTAGATGTATTAGTTCCATGGAGTGTAGTTTTTAAGTTATTTGGGTAGTGCAGACCTGTGGGTTGAAATGTTTGAAAACAAATGTGCCATTGCTTTCTGAGTTAGACTGTCTGAGCTGCATGTAAAACTTATCAAATCTGTAATTAAAAATCGAAAATATGCAATTGTATCTGAAGTGTCTGTTTTTCAGTAGCATGAACAGAGTTGAGAAAAATGTGACCGTCTTTTCATTTAATGTTTAAAATGTATATGGTGTGTGTCACTGGAGTTAGTAAGTGTCGTAAGCTGGAAATAGAAAAAACAGCAGTTATGCATATGTTTTGAAATATACAGACTTGTGAAAAAGAAACCATTGTTATTCTGCCTTGTGATTGCAAGGTTACAAGATCTGTAACTATTTCTACCCAAGACGTTAAAAGTTGCAAAACCAAAAATTAGAAAATTATGTAAGGAGATAATTAGCCAGTAGCAGGAAAATAGAGATTAGTAGGTAAATGTCAAACCCTGCTTAGTTATATCTGTTGTTTCTGTATGGAAAAGATACAAGTCAACTACTTGAATGAACAGCATAGTCAAAAGACCTACCATAGAGCTTGTAGTGTACACATCTGAGTTTGTTTTTTGCATGTGTGTTTCTGCCTGAGATGACTTCTTGAAATTTAACTAGAGTAGCTTAGGGTTTTGGTAAGCTTAGTGTTCAGTAATTCTTTTTGATGAGAGATATCTAAGAGAAGTTGTAGTTGTATAGGGATGTTTTTCTTTCATATACTCTATATGGTCCATAGGTAGTTACTAGACATGCAGTCCAGCAGACCATTTATTTATTTAATTTTATTTTGTTTTACTTTATTTTATTTAACATTTGTTTGCAAAGTAGAAGGTGTGCAGCCCAAATTCCCATTTGCCCCGAAGCACTGTCTACTTAAATGACTTGCTCAAGGTTACATGGTAAGCAAATGGTGGCTCAGGGAATTAAACCTTGTACCATAAGAAGTAATGTTTTAATAGTTTCACCTTAATTCTCTGTGCTGACAGACTTGAAAATGATTGCTTTCTGTTTTCTCTGTACAAGTTTATATTGCTCTACATACTTAAATGTTAACTGCACTGCTTATCTTGTTCTTTTTTAATTAAAGTATTTTACTTATTCACTTTTGAAAAGATTGGGGCAGATTTTCTGTTTACTTATTTATTAATTGATAATAGGCATTTACTGGAAAATGGGAAGATGCTGCTGGAATCTACCTGGAAATAGCCAGACTGATCTGCTACACACTACCTTTTGTGTTTATAATAACTAGAAATGTTCAAGATAGGTAATCTAGGGAAGTGACAGTTTACTATTGTCAGTCAGGATAGAAGGTTGCAGAATGTTGGAGAATATCACCAGTCATCTCTGTGAATTAATATGTGTGTGTGTGTGTGTGTGTGTGTGTGTGTGTGTGTGTGTGTGTGTGTGTGTGTGTGTGTGTGTGTGTGAGAGAGAGAGAGAGAGAGAGAGAGAGACACAGAGACATTGAAAGGATGTAAAAGTTTATTCAATTACTGTGAACAAGTAAATAATGTGTGGTGAGAAAGGGGTTTGGGAAGTTAGGAAATATACTCCGCTTAGTGAGTTGCTTGGCATAAAACCTTTTCTTGGGTGTGGATGGTATTGGCTATCACACCCTCACCTCAGGCTTCATGCCCACTGAGTGGCGCACAGCTACAGTTATCCCACTCCACAAGGGGGGATCCACCTTGGATCCAGGAACTACTGCCCCATCAGTCTGACGAGCCTGATCTGCAAGGCCATGGAACGTATTATCATGAAACTTATAAAAAAAGACATTGGCAACCTTAAAACACTGGACCCCACCCAGTTTGGGTTTGTGAAGGGTCGATCTTGTCTCCTGAACCTGATTGACTTCTTCGAATAAGTTTCAGAGTCATGGACGAGGGTAAGGCGATCCACACAGCCTATATGAACCTCGCCAAGGCCTTTGACACCATCCCCCACTCTGGAATCATAGATAAACTTACTAAGCTGGGCATTAATCCCTATGTCACTCGATGGGTTGCCAACTGGCTTACTGACAGAACCCACACTGTAAAAATAGCTGACTCCAAATCCAGCTCCAGACAAGTGACAAGTGGAGTACCACAGGGTTCAGTCCTGGGACCTATCTTGTATAGCATCTACTTCTCTGAAGTACAAGCCAACACTAAAGGACTCT
Organism: Protopterus annectens; assembly: GCF_019279795.1. NCBI lineage: Eukaryota > Metazoa > Chordata > Ceratodontiformes > Protopteridae > Protopterus > Protopterus annectens. The sequence goes on along the minus strand of NC_056747.1, from coordinate 311,248,995 downwards.
GGCTAACAATGTTCGCAGATGACTGCAAACTGGGAGCCATTATTGAATCCCCAAATGATGCCGATATTCTACAAAATGGCCTTACAGAAACAGATACTTGGTGCCAGAGCCATGGGTTTAAGCTCAATGCCAAGAAATGTATAGTTATCCCCTTTGGGAAAAAACATGTACCCGTGAATTACCACATAGGTGGCAGTACACTAAACACCGAAAGTGTGATAAGAGACTTAGGGACACAGGTGGACAGTGGTCTCACCTTCAATAACTACATTGCCACAACAGTTAGGAAATCCTTCTATGTGGCACACCTCATCACTAAGGGCTTTTCATCCAGAAAAAAGGAGGCCATTGTCCCACTGTACTCATCTCTCATTAGACCCATTATAGAATACAATGCCCCATTTGGTATGTACCTCTCAAGACATCTGCAACAACTGGAAAGGCCGCAGAAATACCTCACAAAGAGGATTACCAGCCTCAAACAGATGCCTAATGCAGACAGTCTCAAAAAATTCCAGCTTTACTCTGTTGCATATCTCCTACTTAGAGGCGATCTCTGCCTAACATACAAAGCTATGTCAAACCCAGAGCTGTTGGACATGCTCAACTTAAAGAAATCCCAATCCCTCCGAGTTACATGCTCTAGGGACCTAAACCTTGTCACCCCAATAAACAGAACGTGCTGGAGGGCTAGATTCCTGTCCCAGAGACTTCCCACACTCTGGAACAAGCTACCTATCTATATCAAACAAAGCTCCTCATTAGCACTCTTCAAGAAAAATCTTGATAATTGGATGGGAAATAGGAAATTTACCCCGGGGATCACTTCTGTGGCTCTGCTCGACAGGGGCACAGGAATATAATTTTCTTGGGTGGCGAAAGCCAGGGTACCTTTTTGGCTAGGCTTATATAGGCCCTAGGGCCAATAGGTTAGTACCTACCTATGAACCTATGATCCTATGAACAAGTTTTATCTTTAAAGACTTCAGCAACAGGAGTTCATCAGAACTAATTCACAGCTATTATTACTCAGATTTTATAAATTCCCTAACATGTTCCATGATGAAATTTAACCAATGAAAAAAGACTCAGTTATTAAAACATAAAAGCCCATTTAAATGACATTTAAATAAGCAGTCCACTTTTTAAAAATACATTCAAATGAATAAAGTGGCATGATAAAATGATGCAGCCATTCACAACAGTGATACTAACAACTTTAAAACATTTAAAATTTTAATAAAAATATTTATGGATTTCATGTTGTGAAAATATTCTAAAATGTAAGTAAAATGCTTGTTAAATACTAAATAATTCTTAAACACAAAATTTACCCACTAAATGATTATTAAGTTACAATACATGTAAATACACAGGTAAATAAATAATGCTGGAAGTTTGTCAGTAAACAGCACCAGGGGATGTTATGTAGAGCTTTGCAGAACAAAGTTTTAAAACATATACTGTAGAGGTACTGTCATTTAGTCCAGGACAAATATTGTGGCATTGACTCTAAACTGACACAGTAATTCTTATATTCAATCCTATTCTTCCATGTCCTCCCAGGTCTAAAGGAATAACCACCAAAAGAATAAAATGAAACAATAGAAAGCAGCGGCATGTGATGGAATATCTAAAAAGAGCATTATTGATGTTCCTGTTATTTCTTTCTTTTTTTTTCTTTATCCTTAGTTGAATATGTTACTCCCACTAGGTTAGTAGCCTCTTTTCAGGAAAAACCCATGGTGGCATTTATACTACCAGAAGAAATTTGGCCAGGGCATTGGGAAACTTCCCATACTCATCATTGTTGTGAGCTGGACCCATTTTGCAGGAGTACTTCCTGTTTCTGTTCCAGGAGCAGAGGCAGCACATAAAAACAGGAAGGCAGATGGAAAGAGAAGGATATAATGGAGTGGTGAGAGAAACTGAGGAGAATACAAATATCGAGACCGGAGAATGTGTGCAGGATTCCAGGGAGATTTTTCAAAGAAATCTGTTTGATAGAGATGAGTCAGCAGATGACGGATGTATAATTTTAACCCTCCAGTTGCTAAGGTTATGAGATAATAAAGAAATGGTGATGCAAAGTGATCCAAAAAATGAAGAAGATGTTTCCTGGGGGGACAATATGGAGAAAATACTGAAGGAGGATGCAGACACAATCGTGAGGAATAGTGGTGAGATGGAAAAGTAAACATATGCACAAAAAGGAAAAGAAGGCAGAAGAACATGAAAAATGGAAGTACATGTTAAGGATTCAAAGTAAAGAAGACAAATAAATGGACAGGTATGAAGCATGGGACAATTTAATAGCTCATTTGGGTATAAAAGCACATGAGGTAAAAGCATTTATTCTTGTTAACAAAGATGCATTTTCTGACATTATAGTTGAGTCTAATTTTTCAATGAAAGTTTTTCTTGGAGAATTTGAAAAAAAGAAAGACTATAACCCATGGAATCTTTATATAATAAAAGCATTTAACAGTAAAACAAAAAAGAAAATGTATATACAATTTGAAACAGAGATAGAAAGACAGACTTTGAAAGGGCATTTGGAAACTTTGTGTAAAGAAGTACTGGACATTGCAAAAGTTTATGATAAGTGAGGTTTATGGACTGGTAGATGGGATTATAATATTGTGTGAAAATAAAAAGAGAAAAAATTATACATATAGCAAGCATGATAAATGTGGAGGATAATAGAGGTGTTGTAAAATACTAGGGACAACCCAGAACATGTTTTTTTATTGTGGAAAATAAAGACATTTATTAAGTAACTATGATAAAAGAAACAATTATATTGGTTGGGAAATTGGGCCATGATGTAAAAAATGTGAATTAAAATGTTATAAATGTAACAAAAATTGGACATTTATGGATTGAAAAATGAAAATAAGACTAAGAAAAAATAAAAAAGAAAGAAAAGAAAATGAACAAAGAGGAAAAATGTTAAAAGTACTAGAAAGAAGAAAAAAATAGACGAGAAAAGAAAATAATAAGGACATAGAAGAAGGTTCTGAAATAAGTGATAAAGAGACAGAAATTAGGAGGTAGTAAGAGAAAATGAATTCTGTTGGTAAAAGGGTAAAAAACAGAAAAAGAAAATTTAAAGAGATAAGAACATAAGAAAAAATAAAGGAAATGGTTGAAAAAGAATATATACAGGGAATGATTGGGAGTTGGTATAACTATTAAGGTGTTTGACTCACAGATACAATGTAGAGCATTTGATTCTCACCATTGGGTGGGAAATTGGATAGGCTTAGAATGACCTATTGAAAAAGCTAGCCTATTAATTAGCTATTAACTTATGAAACCATGAATCTAAGAAAAAGAAAGAATTACAATTTTAGAGTGCTTTCTATAAATGTGATTAGTATTAAGAATATAGTAAGAAGAGTAGGGATTTTGGAATGGTGTAATACATGTAATATAGATGTAATGACATTGGAAGACACATGATTTTTAACAATTGAAGAAAGATTACAAAGATAGACATGATGGCGAGGAAAGATAATCTGGAATTTGCGAAATAAAATATGTTCTGGAATAGCCATATTCTGTAGAAATATAGTAAAGATAATGGGTGTTACTTTAGCAAAAATGAGAAGATTAAACATTGTAGATTTAAAATGGAAAGAACAAGTATATAGAATTATGACATTATATGCTTATACTAACTATAAAAAAGAGAAAACTTATTTCATTAGATTTCAGACTATGCAGTGATAAATATGAATATTATAATAACAAAGAACTAATTGTGATTTAAGAGGCTAGTGAAAAAGAAAGGAAAGATATAAGAAACATATTAGGTACAGCAGTAGCATTGTTGCTCACAGCAAGAGGTTCTCCTGTTCGATTCTCAGATGGAGTGTCTTCTGTGTGGAGTCTGCATATCCTCCCCGTGGTTGAGTGGCCTCCAAAAGACATGCGTGAATAGGTGTGCCTTCGCTGAAGGTTGGGCATCGGGCTGGCAACTCGGCACCATAAAAATCAACTGCCAATCATTAGCGGACCGGTGTTCTGCTGTGGTGACCCCTAACTGGGAAAAGCCGAAAAGACAAACAAACAATTAGAAGTTATACAATGTGGTAAGTTAAAACGTTGGGACAAAGTTAATGGACTTACAAAAGGAGTATGTACAGAACTGAAATATATTATGTTTTAGTAGCAGAAAGTTCAGTTAGAGCATTAATGGATTACAAAAGGAGTATGTACAGAAGTGAAATAGATTATTTTATAGCAGCAGAAAGTTTAGTTAGAGGATAAGGGGAAGCACATGAAACAGGATTTTCTGATCATCTTGAAATATGGCTAGAGATAAAGAAAACAAGGAATATATAGAAAGAGATAAAGGAATAAAAAGGATACATAAGAAAGCATGGAATGAGGAAGGAAAGAGATTAGTAATACAGTAAAGGAAAGATCATATTACTATGAAAACATTTTATAAAAGTTGGTCTGAATGGTGGATGATATTTAAAAAATATAAAAACTGTTTTTGAAGTGACAATATGATGCAATTAATGTAAAGAAAGAAAACTATAAAAGAACATATAACTGCATTGGACAATTTAGCACATAATGAAAGAAAGTGCTTTTGACAAAGATAAAGAATCATATAAAAGAAAGCAAGAAAAAATAAAAGAATTGTTAGATGAGCAAAATATTTTTAAAAAGAAAAAGAGAGGAAGTATCAAGTTACTTAAGCAGATTAGTAAAGGAAGATGGTAGCATGATGAGAGATAAAAAATGTAAAAGGAGAACTAGAAAGAACTCAGGAAAAGATTATGAATAGAGAAGCACAATATGTACAAGACATAAAGAAAAAAAAAGGTAATAAAAAACATGAAAAGTAAAAAAAAAACTAACAGGAAAAAAAGAATAATGCGTTGGAAAAGGAGATTTATCTAAATGAGCTAGATAAAGTATTAGGACAAGTAAATATAGATTTGACTGTAGGACCAGATAGAATACAGTATGAAATTGAAATGTATAAAAATTTAAGGGACTTCCAAAACATATTTTTCAATGATTTTGAATGAATGGTTAAATGAAGTTTTTATGCATAACGAATTATGCAGTAGAATATTTAAATTCATATGGCTAAAGGAAGATAAAAGACAAATAAAAAATGGAGACTGATATTATTGTATAATAATGATTATAAGATTTTTATAAAAATAAAAAATAGATTTGAAACTGAAATGGAAAATGTTATGGAAGATAGCATACATATTAAAAAGAGGAATGGTTGTCAGTAATTATTAATGATAGAGAAATTGTGGATGATATTAAGAATAGAAAAGAAGAAGCAAAAATCATGATAGGAGAGCTTAATAAGGCATTTGGTAGAACTGGATATGAAATTTTATGGGTAATGATGAAAGACTATAATGTAGGTGATGAAGTTAGGAAATTATATATGTCAACGTATAGCAATAATAGAGTAAAAGTGCTTGTAAATGGCTAGTTAAGCCAGGAGGTACATATGAAGAGTTTTATAAGACAGGGATGCCCAGTGTATTATATACTCTTTGCATTAGTTACGAATGTGATAGTATGTGAAATAAATTACAAAATGATGGAGGTGGGGTATATAACACCTGAAGGTTTAAGAATTCCAGTTCTGTTAACATATGCAGATGACATTATAATAACTGCAAAAATCTAAATTTGGATAAAAGAAGTAATAATTTCCACAAAGTAGTGCCTAGATTATAGGTTCGTAGGTGTTTATTAGGCTAACAACCACAAGGGCCTTTTTAAGCCTTGCCATGGATCCCAAATCTTTGACAAGTTCTGATACCTTTGATAAGTATAAACAGGGGTTTAGGAGATGAAACATTTACAAGCAGGGGCCTGGGAAATGAAACACTTACAGGTTGCCTGTGCCCATTAAGTACATTGGTGCCAAACCGGGGATGAATTTCCCTATTCCCCATCCAATTGTCCAAGTTGCACTTGAATGGGGTTAGGGAGGAATTCTGCTTCACATGATTGGGGAGCCTGTTCCAGAGAAGGGTAGTCTCAGGGATACGTTCTTGTCTCTCCAGCACATCCTAGTTATATCACAGGCAAAGTTTAAGTCTTTAGAATGGGTAATTATGGTGCTATATGCTTTGTAGACAGGCAGGAGGTCCATCAGAATGGGTTCTGACAATGCCCTGTATGCCAGGCATAGATCTCCCCTCAAAGGCCTGTAGGAGACAGAATACAGGGATAAGGCCTTGAGGCAGTCTGCATAGGACATTTTACTTATGCCATCTGCTCTTTTAGTGAGGAACCTCTATAGACATTCCAATTTTTGGATATGCCTGGTTAGGTACATACCAAAGGAGGCATTGTACTCAATAATAGCACTGATGACTGCTGAATACAGTGTAACAATGACTTCCTTGGACTTAGATACCATACCTTTGTTTATAAGTTGTACAACATAGAATGATTTCTTCACTAGTATAGAAATGTGATGGATAAAGGCTGGATTACTATCTATGTGTGTCCCTAGGACCCTGACTACTGGGTTAACTCTAAGGGCTGTGTTGTCAATATGATAGTTACCAGGGGTGGATGACTTCTGAAAGGATACTATTATGCATTTCTTGGCATTTAGTTATAGTCCATGGATCTGACAGTAGTTGTTTGTCTGTGTGAGCCCCTCTTTTGAGAACATTTGTGTGTGTGAGATTCAGTGACAACTCCTAATTTGCAATCATCTGCAAATTTAGTCAGCCAGAAACCACTGACATTGGCCTTGACTTGATAGAAGTAAATTCCAAAAAGGAATGGTCAAAGGACTGATCCCTGAAGGACTCCACTTTTGACTGGCCTCTTTTTAGAGGTGGACTCCCCAGTTCTACCTTCCTAGGTCCTGCCTGTGAGCCAGTTGGCTATCCACTGGGTGACATACAAGTTTGTACCTAACCTCTTGAGTTTGTCGACAATGCCCGAGTGCAGTATTGTGTCAAATGCCTTGGTCTCTAATTTTTTTTAAATGACTTATGCATCTACTTTACTCAGTCATTTCTAATAGTTTATCACTCTCCAATAAAAAGTATAAAAATCAAAATCCATTCTAGTCACCCAGACAAGTTGTCCTTTAACCAAACTTTTCTTAAAAAACTAAATGGTGGCAACTGTTAAAATGTAAATAGCAGTTAGAATAGGTGACATTCAATTAGATTGCAGATGAAAAATAATTCTTCTGTTTAATAATAAAAACATCCCAAAAAATGAATAGAATCACTATTATGGTGAAAAGTAACTTTTAAAAAAATTATTCAATTTACGTATGTAATACACAAAGTGATGTTACTCGCATTTGTATCCTGTCATAAAAATCTTGTGATCCAAGTAACTGACATACATTTTCCAATATTTCAGATACTCCGAAGACCATGTAAATTCATTTTCCCGAGACCAATAACAAAGTTAGCAAAGATGGATGCACAAGTGGCCCTCATAGCTATCCCCTTAATCTGTTTAAAAACATTCCTGTTTAAAAATATAAATATCTATCATATATATGAATATATATATATATATATATATATATATATATATATGTGTGTGTGTGTGTGTGTGTGTGTGTGTGTGTGTGTGTGTGTGTGTGTATGTTGTTCAATGCTAACTCCATTAAATCAGTAAGGAATGTAATATCCAGAGTAGACAGGAAGAAAATGTTTAATACTGCCTTATTAAATACATTTATACCTTCATCTTTCAGAATGTAGGACCCAGACCACACACTTTTGGGAGACTGACTGTGCCTTGTTTAAGCCACTGACAAACACCTATTTCACAATATTATTTGCCTGTCTAATACCTTTCAAGCTGTTTAACCTCATGACACAACAAGGGACAGGAAGGGTTGAGCCTGCCAGTATAGTCATTAGTTTCACTACCATCAAATGCAGAAAAAATAATTAAGCAGCGTTTCAAATAGAGATACACATATTAGAATACATTACTTGCACTATCATAAAAGTAAAATGCTATTACAAGTTAGCAAGCAGATTAAAAAGAAGTGGTCAGGGAAGAAGAAAGCTTCAGCACTGTGCATAGTGTTATCACACTTGAGTAAGTTCCTTTCTTTCAAGGGGGATTTTCTCCCTGTAGAAAAATCAGTCCACTCTCCTCCTGGCAACACCTTGTTATCAAAATACACAAGTAAAATAAAAAAATAAATATATTTACTAAATTTTAGTTAACATTGCACTAGCTTAAAAATTAAAATTCTGTGTCAAAGCTTCATTGCATTTTGACAGCTTTGGCTAAGTCTGTCTGATAAAACTCCTTTAGATTCTGTAAAGAAATTCCCACTGAGCAGTCTTTTTCAGCAGATGACAGTGTGACAGTTTAAATCTCCAACTGCCTCTCTTTCTCTTTTTCTTTCTCAGCAAAAAGTTGCAATCAAAATGTAAGGTTCTTTTCTTTTCTGCTACTTATGTCTCTTTCCTTATATTTACGAAATTAACCAGAAGTATATTATAATTGCTAAACATCATAATAAAATAATCTTTTGTTACTGGAGGATCTATGAACTCAAGACTCTATCAGATATTTTTGAGTTTCTGCTCTTAACAGATTATCTAAGTTGTTTTACATCATAAAAATGCTTCTGAGGCTTCAGAGCAGCCAGTCCTTTATATTTTCTGTCTGCATCAGTGACTGTCATACTCTGGTTAGCCATCAAAGCCAGTTCCCAAGAGGAAGAGAGAGAGAGAGAGAGAGCATGCTTTCCCTCCTTCAAAGCACTGTCAAACCTGTCCCACATCATGCTAAAAGATAGACACTCCCTCAAAACAGAGCATTATGGAATAGTTCAGGAATACGACATATTTTAAAATTTATTATTTACTATTTGCACTCTTCATGAGAGCTAGCATAGTTTCCATCTTTTCCAGATTTGATGTGCAGCCCCTTTGTAAGCAGAAAGTTCTGAAAGTAGCACAGAAGCAGCAACTCTCTTGGAGCAAAGGTTACAGGTTTACTTTCAAAACCTATATTGTTAGGGAAGTGTTGGAATTTCTGTTTTAGATTTACTCAGAGTTGAATGAAATTAAAATATATTTCCAATACCAAACTCTATAAGGAGACAGAAAGTAATGTCTTTTGACATCCACTTTATAAAAGTTGTGATGATCTGGGCAAATGCCAGGATGACCAGCTGGAGTTTTGTGGGGAATGATATGTCCTTTGAATATCAGACTGATTTGTACAGGATGCTTTGAGTTACAAATGTATTAGAACTGTATGTTATTTGTATATCAAACTGATTTTGTACAGATGTTTGTGCTGAAAATGTACTTGTGAGCTTTGCTTGTTTAATTTGTGTTGAAATATATCAACAGTGCACATCACTGAAATGAAGAGAAATGTACATGTATTATGGTATCTGAAATAAATGTATAAGTTTTAATAGAGGACATTGGCACAACAGTGTTTAACCAGCTGGCTTATTTTAAGAAAAATAAGGGAAATGTAAATGAGCTGTTAAATCATTGAAAGGCACACCACAGTGCTGAGTTGACCCAGATATGGTAGGCCTGGGAGCAGCCATTATCTGTTAGCTTTTGTAAAGAAGAGGGGAAGTGTAAATGTTTCTGGCTCCTAAGCATTGCCATAAAAGCTCTAAATGTGTATTGTAGCAGTCTGCTAAAGTCCTGTCTCAAACTTCAAAAGGAGATACTGTGGGAACCTAGAGTCAGGTGACCAGATGAGATCATTCTGCAAGTCATCTTTGCTATTATATTTTACAGGGAGTAATCTCGGAGCATGAAGTATTCTGTTTTGAAGCCCGACTAGGAAGACTGCTCACATATTTCATCTTGCCTTACCCAAGTAAGTTATTAGGGATCCGTAACTTCTCTTAGATTCAGTCATGAATATAGTTGATCTTAGTTTAGAGACTGTTTTTCTTTATTTGTATGAGTCTGTCCATCAATGTTGTTTTTAATATTTTCTGTGATTTATTCAGTATTTTCATGTTCTTTTATTATTTATTATTAAATACATTTAAAACTTCTATTGTGGCCGATTCTTGTAGAGAATATCCAACCCTTGAGAGCACTTATATTTATTTGGTGACACTGTGTGGGACACTCCAGAAGGCCAGCCTAGCCATCTTGGTGAACTACTACCCTTTGTATTAGTATTAATATTGCACAGTATAATTGGACACCCATTGTGAAAGTCCTTACAGTAGCTGATTGTGAAGTGTCTGGTGGCACAGCAGGTAAACCTGAGTCAGCCTTTTCCAGGTGTGTGTGTGTTTGTGTATGTGCGTGTGTGTGTGTGTGTGTGTGTGTGTGTGTGTGTGTGTGTGTGTGTGTGTGTGTGTGTGTGTGTTTGTGTGAAAAATCAAATCTCTCAGTGTGTGTATGTGTCAGCTACTTGGGGCAGGGACACGAAGCATTGGATTTACAGAGAGGGTGCTGGAGGACTTGGCTTACACACTCAGCTGAGGACCTAACCCTACAGCTGTATCAGTGTGGATTGTTATTGGGTATCTGGTAGGAGACAGATATAGAGACATCTTGACCCCAGGATGAGTGGGTTCCCTGTATGCTCTTAAGGAAAATTATACTTGATTTAGAGAGGTCTGTATCTGGAAGTATTGAGTCTACCATTTGTATTGCAAGTGAACATCCCTCTCCAATGTCAGTGGTAAGGATTCAGGCTCCTTGATTACTGGCCCAATGTGGGGATGATACATAGTGGTGCCTATCTCATATTGGCAGCAGTGGTGGGCATCACAAAGGTTATCACGTACCTGGGTATTACACCACAAGTACAGTGATAAAGGCATCTCTTTGGCTGGCTTACTAACTGTCAAGCTAGGCTGCCTCCTCTGCAGCAGCTGCATGTTCTCTGTGATTTTAGTTGTCTTTTCTCTTGGAACTCTGGTTTTCTCTAACATCCAAAAGTCATGCGATAGGTACGAGGAGTTGCTGAAAAGTTCTAAGCCCTACCAACTTTCTAAATTCTGAATGTTATTTTGCCTCTGTGGATGAAAAGAGGGTTAGTTCATGTTTTAGAGTAGCAATGTGCAGAATCATAACTCTATGCTTTGACATTGTTTCAGATCATTGATTGAACCATGTCAACAAAAACTGTGGAATTTTCAAGTGTGAAACTCCGAGCTGACATGAAGTTCCTATTCCTGCAGAAGAAAACCAGATGCAAACATTGAGTGACAAGTGTCATTCTTAGTCAACTGTGAAGAAGTAGTATGCAAACGTTCAGCTTGGAGATTTTGAGACCAAAGTTGCAGCAAGGTCTGGAAGGCCTAAAACGGTGTCAACTCCTGAAATTGTTGACCATGTCCATGACCTGATTTTGGCAGGTTGGTGAATATTATCTAAAACAATTGCTGAGACACTACAGATATCTACAGAACATGTTGTGCTTATGCTCCATGAGCAGTTGGCTATGTCCAAATGTTTGAATGCCGATGAGAAAAGGCGTCAAATGGACACTTCCAAGTTGATTTTACAGCATTTTCATCGAGCTGGTGCCAACATTTTGGAATGACTAGTTACTGTTGGTGAAACACTTTTACACCACTATGATCCTGAGACAAAACAACAGTCCATGCAATGGTGGCACTTGGGCTCACCAAGTCCAAAGAAATTCAAGACCCAAAAGTCAGCAGTAATGGTCATGGGCACAGTGGTTTGGCATCAGATAGGTGTTGTAATGACTGACTATCTTCTAGGGGGCCATACAGTTAATGCAGAATACTACTGTCAGTTGTTGTGCCAATTAAAGGAGACATTGAAAGAAAAAATGATAGTGAAGCTGTGGAAAGTTCTCTTTTTACAAGAAAGTGCACCTGTTCACCAGACTGGAAAAGATGGATTTTTTTGACAAAATTGGAGGTTTGAGTATATAGACCATCCACCCTACTCACCAGATATTGCTCCATCTGACTATTTCCTGTTTCCAAACCTTAAAAAGTGTTTGAAATGACAGCCATTTTTGAGTGATTCGGAGGTGACTGCAGCAGTAGAGCAGTATGTCTCTGACCAGACTTCAAACTTTTTTTGGCAGGGTTACAGAAACTTCAGACATGATATGCCAAGTATGTTGAACTTTGGGGAGAATATGTTGAATAACTTGTATGTTTTATGGCTCCACGTCATTTACTTCTTGGTCTGACTTAGAACTTTTCAGCTAATGACAACTAAATTTTCCCTATTGGTGTGTGTGTGTGTGTGTGTGTGTGTGTGTGTGTGTGTGTGTGTGTGTGTGTGTGTGTGTGTGTGTGTGTGTGTGTGTGTGTGTGTGTCTGTGTGTCTGTGTGTGCCTGTGTGTGTGTGTGTGTGTCTGTGTGTGTACATACATGTGTGCTGATGTGTAATACAGGAGAAAAGAACGGCCCGCAATCTACTTCCATACCCTAACTTGCCTGGTACATTCTGTGGATGGCAGCTGTTATTTATTGGGTTGCTGCTAGAGCATGTGAGAGCAGAGTGTAGTTCAAATACTTATGTACTGCCACTAGTCACAGTGGAATCAGAGAGAGTAAATCCATGTTGTGATCTTGCAAGGAAAGTTCCTTCTTCTTTCAATCAAATCCACTGTAGGGGATCTCTTTTTTCTGAGGATGAAAATGCTTGTTTTATCATAAAGGCATTAATTACAGGGGCAGGAATATAATACTTCGATCACTGGGATAATACTCTATTTCCAGATCAGCTATAAATGATGTTTGTCAGTTTAGAATGGATGGAGCATTCCTCTGAGTACACTAGAATCCACTGTGAGAGGTGAAACAAGTCTTTATCCCCAGTGGAATCAGTCACCAAAAAAGTTAGAATTTGAAACTGAAAAAACAAGGAAGTAAATTCATTGTTTATTTCTAGAATATACATTTAAATACTAGCTTTTCTTTTTATTTCTAAACTTTTGGTGTGTCAGATATATACTGATATAATAAATTTACAATGTCAAATTAGTTAATGTAAAATGCATGCCAGGGCTGTCTGTAGTTCCAAAGTATAGTGAATATGACATCACACCTGGTCACATAACATAGTCCATTATTAATAAAGGCTTCTTTAAACTATACCATTTTAATTGATGTGACATTCCTTGTTTACTGAAGAATAATACATAACATGCAACTAACTAATTACTTAAGAACTACCTGCATAGCTGGAAATGCTATAACATCCTATCTCTAGGTGTCTCATGGAAAATGCATGAATCAAACACTTTAACACATTTTAATATTTCACTGTATACAGTCTTGATATCTGCATTCTGTTGAGAAGACTGTGGTTCATGCTAACAAAATGTAGATTCAGTAGTAGATTCTGAACTGGACATCTACACCAAATTGCCCACAGATAATTTCAACAAGTCTTTCCAAAATTCTGGTCTGACACTGGTATGTCCAGATGTAACTGAACATCTTGTAACTTCTGAAGATTCATTTTGCTTCTGTGGTTGAACTGCTTACACTGCCCTGAGCAGTGTATGGTCTTAGAAGAAAACACCAAGGAATACATTCTTAAAGTTTAACAGTTCATCCATTTTTTGAAGAACAACCAGGTTTAGCACTTTCCTTCTGAAACAGATGTTTTCAGAACCTAAAATCAAACATGTTCCCTGCTTAAAACTTAAACCACCCATCAATCAAGTGACAAAAGATTCTTTCTCAAAGAAACCAACATATTACAGATGTGCACGCTGTAATTATAATAAAAACATATTCAAATGATATAAAATTAATATTAATACTTAGACATAAAATCCTTGGTGTGGAAACTTCATACTAAAATCGTATGCATTATTGTATCCTTTGCAAAGTCATCTACCTTGGGAAACTACCACATTGGCAATACACCTCCAAGATTTGACCTATTTGTTTGGGATTTGGGAACTTATTATGTTCAGTGTCATAAAAAGTCTTTGTAGATTGTACTGCTAATAAGCAAAGAGATTATACCTCGATAGTCTTTGTAGATTCTACTGCTAATAAGCAAAGAGATTATACCTCGATCTAGGGATGTCATTGTTCCCCTTCACTCAGGCCTCATTAGGCCAGTCATTAAGTACAATGCCCCTGTTGGCATGCATCTGTCCAGACACATATAACAAGTGCAATGCACATAGAGATACCTTACTAATGCTAAACAATATATCCTATGTGGACAGACTCAAAGTCCTGTCACTATACTTGGTATTCTACAGACTGCTAAGAGGTGACCTACATTGGGCAAACCAGGCATCCTCCAGCCAAATACTGATGGACCTACTGCACATCAGCAAGTTAAATGTCATTAGAAATACTTAGTCTAAGGATCTTAACCTCTTCTGCAACATCTCAAAAACGAGCGCCAGCAACCAAATCCAAGGCAAACAAAGTTTAATAGATAATGCAAGCACCAAAAATGGTATGGTAAGGATGAGGAACAGAGTATGGCAATACTGACTTATTTACTCATTGTGGAAGTAAGCTAGTTTTATATGCTTACCATTGATTTAATATATTTAATTAAAATTGCTTGATTGCTTAATTAATTGATGTTAAATGGTATAAATGTGATTGTAAGCTGTTTTTAAATTTGTCTGAGGAAGGAGGGACACTGAGCTCTCCGAAAGCGTTTTTGGTGCTTACATTATCTATTAAACTTTGTTTGCCTTGGATTTGGTTGCTGGCGCTCGTTTTTGTGGTTTTCAGTCTGTGAAGGTGTTTATTTGCTTTTTGGCAGTGAAGTTTCTTCTGCAACATCAACAGAACAGTTTGGAGGGACAGGCACATCTCAGAAATGACACCACAGCTTTGGAACAGACTCCTTGTCAATGTAAAATAAAGGTCATCCCTGTCCATATTCAATCGCAACTTGGATCTGTGGATGGATAATAGAAAATTTATCCCAGGACTTTCCCCCATTCCAGTAATGAACAGAGACAGATAACAAACTCTTTATCTCAGGCATGGGTTCCCTCAAATTATGTAAGGTATGATCCCAGTTATTTTCACTAGGAGTGATATATAACTATTGACCATGGCACGGATAAAGCCACTCTAACACCAAATGGGATAAGTTAATTCAAGCACCAAAGGGGAAACTGTCTAGGCTTAAAATACCCCACAATTGCAATTAGCCTACTACTTACCTGTGAATCTATGAACCTATAACAGATTTCTTTAGTGGAATAAGTCTATTCCAACGTATAATCAAGACAACGAAATCGAATCATGTTATGTCAATTCTTCCTTTTGGTTGTGATTTTTAAATGTGCCACACATCTCACAGTTTTATATTAGCTACTTTGTTTGTACAGTCATATTTATGCAATATATTACATTGCATTCTCTTTCCTCGCATTTTGGTATGCTACGGAGTGCTTCATATACTTGTGATACTATATCTTCACAGATTTCAATTGGATAACTGTTTTACACCTTTGAATATCAGTCCTTGAAGATAAGACAGCTTATCTTGAATTGGGAAATATGATTTCAAAATAGGATTTAGTGGCTCATCGTAACAAACCTTCCTATTATAATGGCATTTCCAAAAAACTGTAGCTGTACATCATCTTTAATACAAGCTTTCATGTCTTGTAGTTTCTCATTTGTTATAGTTAATTGCAACACAATCCACAGTGCTTCCAAATCTTCCTCCAAAGAATCCTCTTTGCACTCATATAGCTATGTGTTGCTTAAATAAATGGCCTGAAACATACCAAGCTCTTGAAATATGTGTTCCAGGCTGGTATGAGCTTAGCACTGAGCAGCATTTTACCTTCTTCAAGGATGATGCCACAATACAAACAAAAGACGGATGACTTTAATAATTGGCTTAGTTTCTGATGTCTTTCTAAGGGGGTGCAATATTTGTCAGCATGGAAGGATATGGTCAACAGACCACACTGCTTTGCCAGGGATGGTCTGCACCTCTCCCCTACAGGCTTTTGAATATTAGCTAAAACATTGTCTTCCCTATAGTGCCTTTTTTAAGGCAATGCCAAACTGAAAAGTACTTCCGACATAGGAAAGCAAAACCAAGAAAATCTAAAGGTATTACTGCTTAATGCTAGGAGTCTGAACAAAAAACTCCATTCCCTAGAAGCTCTCTCTTCCCTAGAGAATGCTGACATCTGTGCAGTCACTGAGACATGGTTTAAAGCCATGGAGAGTACGCCGACAGTGCAAGGTTATAATACCTTCCAGACATTTAGACCAGCTACTACACAGACAGGGACCAAAGGTGGAGGTCTTTTGTTTACTCACACACACATATATATATATATATATATATATATATATATATATATATATATATATATATCATGGCTGGTCAAACAGGACAATGCACTTCAGCTACTCCATGTTCAACTCATCATAGGCAAAATCCAGTATCACTTCCTTGCTAGCTTTAAGTCCCCCTCTATGACCCAGGAAACCCATACCATGTATTTAAACTTACTGGAAACACTCACCATCCAACCCAATACCATATTCATGGATGACTTTAATTACCCCACTGTTAACTAGGAATCCTGTACGACACCAAACGTACAGGCACAGAGATTCCTGTATTTTATAAAAACAAACTCCCTGGACTAGATTGTCAGTACGCAAACCAGGGATACAACCATACTGGATCTGGTTCTCATTAATAATGGAGAGTGCTGCATGCCCTCTAGTGTAATGTCTTCCCTGGTAAGGTCAAACCACAAAATGATGTTCTTTGAAATTAAGACAAGTGCCACTGTTAGAAGAATATAAAAGAGGGAACAGATCAACAAAAATACTAAGGAAGATAGACTTAATAAAAGCAATGTGCAGTATTAGAACAGACCAGGATCTATCATGTACTATCAAAAATAACAAGCTAAAAATCTCAGCACGGGTAGAAAAACTTAGAAGATACACAGATAAATATAAAGGAAAAGTACGAAATAAGCAATTTATTGATGAACCCAAAAAATTGATATTGAGAGTTGGGAAACATGGTAAAAGAAATTGAAAGACCACCAAAAACAATAAGAAACAGATGCATTTTGGAGAAGTATGTATGAAGATCCTATCGAACATAACAAAGATGCTGAATGGACAGAAGTAAAAGAAATAATAAGTAGTTTAAAGGTACAGGGCATGAAATGGGATGAAGTAACAGCCAAAGAGATTGAAACAAAGTTAAGAAAAGCCTCCAACTAGAAAACCCCAGGCCCAGATGCAGTACCTAACTTTTGGTTAAAAGTATTAATATCTTTGGATGAAGCTTTAACTATGAGTAAGAAATATTTATATGCACACCCTGAACAGCCACCAACCTGGCTAACAACAGGAAAAACAATGTTACTACTTAAGAGTGAACCTGCAAGCTACCCTAAAAACTATAGACCAATAACTTGCCTTCTGATGATGTATTAACTATACACTGGTATTGATGCTGACAGAGTTTATAGTCATTTAGAAAAAAACTCAATTATGACAGTAGAACAAAAGGGCAATAAAAGAACGTCATATGGAACAAAGGGTCATTTGTTGTTAAATAAAGTCATAGTGGAGAACTCTGAAAGGGGAAGAATCTAAGTATGGCATGGATTGACAATAAAAAAGCATTTGGTAGTATCCCACATTCATGGATAAAAGAGTGCTTAAAAATGTATAAGATACTCCCTACAATGATCAACTACATTACAGTGACCATGGAACAGTGGCACACCACTTTGCAATTAAGCCATGATAAAGGACAAATTATCATTCCATGGATAAAAATTCAAAGGGGGACATTCCAGGGTGACTCTCTGTCACCACTGTTATTCTGTCTTGCCCTTAACCCATTAAGCTGTCTACTTAACAGCTTAGGCCAGGGCTATAATTTGGGTCCTAGAAAACAACAAAGTGTAAAGACTTCTCATCTTCTTTGTTGATGATTTAAAACTGTATAGCTCATCAGATGAGGAACTGAAAGCACAACTGCAAGTTGTCAAGACTTTTTCAGATGATATAAGAATGTCATTTGGTCTTGATAAATGTGCAAAAGCAACCTTTAAAGCAAGGAAACTGCAGCACCAAGAAAACGTCAGTTTGGGACAAGAATGTGATGTAAAAGAACTTGAGCAAGAGCGTATAAATATTTGGAAATTGATGAAGTATCAACAATAAAACATAAACAAATGCTATAAAACTCAGTAAGGAATACTTTAGAAGACTTAAATTAATCCTGAAGACAGCATTGACATCTAGGAATAAAATCCAAGCTATAAACCAATTTGCTCTTCCTGTACTAACTTACATTTTTGAAGTGATTTACTGGCCCCAAAACATGTTGGATAGATTAGATAGGTAAACAAGAAGGATGCTTTATGCTCACCAAATAATTAATAAAAATCAGTGCATACCAAGATTATATATTCCCCACTCTGAAGGAGAGATGGGCCTCCTTGAAATAGATTTCATGTACAGATCTGCAATCATGGGACTCCATACATATCTACTGACCTCACAAGACCCAAACATTATGAAACACGAGGAAAATAAATCTAAGTTGAGTTCTCTGGTTAATCTAGAAGAAGCATATTGGCATCAAGCAGAAATGGAAATCAAATCAGAAGTAGATAAAAATCAGGCAGCAACTGAATGTGCCAAAAATCAAAAGAAAGAATATAATGTGAAGGACTAGATGAGAAGGCAAGAAATGTGGAAAATGCACAACTATAGCTGCAAGTATAGAAAACTTCTGAAAGAAACGTATGTTGATCAGGAACAAATGCAGGAATGGTTAAGGAGAGGCAAATTCAAACCAAGAGATGAAAGGTTAATATTGGCAGCCTAAGATAGTGGGCTACATACACTTTGGTTTACAAAGTCCATTGAACATGTGGGAGAAATAGACAAATCTAGGTTTTGTAAAACCGAATTGGAAACAGTTGCACACCTTGTTGCTACTTGTGACGTACTAATGACAGAAGGACTGTATACTGAAAAGCATAATAACTTGGCAAGACTGCTGCACTGGGATTGTGCAATCATTATGGTACTAAAGTGGCTAAAAAACACTGGAAATATGAGCCACAAAGCATCATAGAAAATGATGAAGCCTACATCACATAGGATCACCCATTACCAGCAGTTCAAAAGACAGATGCTAGAAAACCAGATATAGTGGTTCATGAAAAGAAGACAAAAGTAACATTGATCATTGAAATCATCACACCCAGTGACTATGGTGTCTTGCATACAGAGAGACACAAAGTGATAAAATATCAGGATTTGCAGGAAAAAATGAGAGCAATGTGAAAGAAAGATACCCAGACAGTTCCAATAGTAGTAGGAGCAGCGGGTCTTATAAAAAAGAATCGACAATTATATTTAGACATGTTACCAATACATGTAACCCCATAAGAATTGCAAAAGGAGTCATTGCTGGGCACATTGCAGGTGCTGCGAAGAGCACTTCTGGCTGACGTCAAAGATTGAAACAATACTAATTTCATGAACTTTAATCATACTTAGATTTAGAAATGGGGTCCATTCTCGTCATGGTATTAAAAACCCAAAAGACTTGGAGAAATTAAAAAGCCAGAAGATATAGAAGACTTACTGGACAACAAACTCATCTTCTCCTTTACCCCTCTCTCCCTCTCAACCTTCCCTCAATAAATACCATCAAATATAACTTCCCCCAGCTATCACTAGGTAACACATCCTTAATTCGGTCTCTAAGTCCAAGAACACTGCATCAGCGGGCCCAGACAATACCCCACAATGCCTTCTAAATAGCATAAAAATTACCTATCAGGCCCTCTGGAATTGCTATTTAACTGTAGCCTCCAAAAAGACTTCATGCCTCATAAATGGAGTAACAGTAACAGTCATCCCTCTGCACAAAGTTGGGACATCTACAGACCCTAGAAACTACAGAACCATAAGTCTCACTAGTCTTATATTCAAAGCCATGGAAAGAATTATCATGGAAATTATCAATAATGATATAGTAAACCTCCAGACACTAGACCCAATCCAGATTGGTTTCATCATGGACAGGATATGTCTACTCAGCCTGGTGGCATACCTTGACCTGGCCAAGGCATTTGACACAATATGCCCCTCGGGCAATGTTGACAAACTCAGGAGGTTAGGTACAAACTGGTATGTCACCTTGTGGATATTCAAATAGCTCACAGACAGGACCCAGGAAGTTAGAATTGGGAAGTCCACCTCTAGAAAGAGGCCAGTCATAAGTGGAATCACTCAGGGTTCGGTGCTTAGACCGCTCCTTTTTAGCATGTACTTCTCTGAAGGCAAGGCCAATGTCAATGGTCTTTGGCTGACTAAATTTGCAGGTGATTGCAAATTAGGAGCTGTCATTGAATCCCACAGCAACACAAATGTTCTCCAGGAAGGACTGACACATACAAACAACTGGTGTTGGAGCCATGGACTAAAACTAAATGCCAAGAAATGCATAGCAGTATCCTTCAGGAAGTCATCCACCCCTAGTAATTATCTTACTGACAACTCACCCCTTAGAGCTGATCCAGTAGTTAGGGACACACATAGACAGTGATCTATCCTTTGACTACCATGTGTCTACAGTAGTGAGGAAATCATTCTCTGTTGCGCAGCTTATAAACAAGGGTATGGCATTTAGGTCTAAAGAAGTCATTCTTCCACTATATCCGGCATTCATCAGACATATCATTGAGTACAATGTCCCCTTTGGTATGTACCTAACCAGGCATATCCAACAAATGGAGCATTCGCAAATGTTCTTCACTAAAAGAATACAGGACATAAGTAAAATGTCATATGCAGACCTCAAGGCCCTATCTCTGTATTCTGTCTCCTACATGCTGTTGAGGGGAGATCTATGCCTGGCGTACAGGGCATTGTCAGACCCCACTTTGATGGGCCTCCTGCATATCTGCAAAACAAACAGTACCAGAATTACTGTTCTAAAGACTTAAACCTTCCCTGTGATATAAATAGGACCTGCTGGAGAGACAGGTATGTATCTCAGAGACTACCCTGTCTCTGGAACAGGCTCCCCATTCATGTGAAGCAGAATTCCTCCCTAACTCAATTCAAGTGTAACCTGGACAATTAGATGGGGAACAGGAAATTCATCCTTGGCTTGGCACCTATGTCTCTAATAGACACAGGCAACCTGTAAATGTTTCATCTCCCAACCCCCTGCTTACACTTATCAAGGGTACCAGAATTTGTCAGAGATTTGGGATGCATGGATAGGCTTAAAAAGTCCCTTGTGGTCAATAGCCTAGTAAACACCTAAGACCTATGAACTTATGAACCTATGAACGTAATACTTGCAAGTCATATTTCAGTAAAGATGGCTGCATTCTTTGTAGATGTGCCTGAGCATTATGTAAGGGCTTCTTGCAAACACTTTGTGCCCAAGGTAATGCTGTTGCCAGAAATATGATCATGGAACTTGTGTCGGCCATAAATAATAACTAATATCTCCTTTTCTATTGGTATGTAACACATGTAAGTATCTGTTAGTGCTCTACATGCATAAGCTTTTGGATATCCCCTCCATTGTTCTCAAATGTTCCCGAATTTTCAAATCATCCAGTCTCATATTTCTGTCCTGTCCCTCTTAATTTTTGATTGACAGGTAAATTATTGAAGATGAGTAAGACAATAATGACAGAATCAGAATTTCATAGCTGTTATTCTTTGGAAAATGCAAGGTGAAACAAAGTGTTTTGCTCTGTTAACTATTTAAGTGAATTATAGTAATATTTTAAATGATCTCTGGCTTTTTACATTTCACTGCCATTTTTTTTTTTAATTAGTCTCTGATTCTTGTGCAAACTGACTGATAGCTACACTTCCCTCTTGAAACATAACTGCATATAGAGCCTGTTGACTGTTATCAACTTGAAAACCTGTAGATGATGTCACATCATAATACAGCACAGCTAGTGCTATGGCTAGTAAACATTTTCAGTGACTCCAAAATCTTTTTTAATCTGCTGATTAGTACAATGCTGCACCATGATTCGGCAGCTTGCCTGGTAGTTCTGTATTGTCTGACAAGTGAGGAATAAGCTTTGACAAATACTATACCATGTCTAAAAATTGCTTAAGAGATGATCTGTCAGTGGGATTCTGCATGTTCACAATATTGTTAATCTTATTATACTTTAAATGAAGACAATTTCCATTGAAGATATATCTCATACATTTAGAGATGTGATTTATATCTGGCATTTGGCTCTATTGAGACTTAAACCTTCTGTCAAATATACTTGGTATAAAACACTTCAGACTAAGTTGTGTTATGTTGGCTAATTCATGTCATCCTTCAACTATAATTCATATTATGTTTTTGGGCATTTCAGGACCTGAAGATATCTCAAAAGGTAGCCTTAAGAATCTGTAATAAATTAAATGTGTACTAAAAGTACAAAGCCTAGAACTGGGTTCATCCAACTTTATTTGTTGAAATAATTCATTTTCATCAAGGACTGAAATAAATGTAATATCTGGCATAGTGAAAACTACATTTTCAGTATAGTAAAGTGGTAATGCTCCATTTTATCTACTTGTCAAAATCTTGGGTATTAAGACACATCCTGACCTTATCTGATTTCGTAATGACTCTGTCTGTTTGACTACAACTCCCATTAGCTCCTTATGCTTCAGCTCCTATGCTATTCTGGCCTCAAGAAACATTACTTCAATAAATATCTCAAGTGAAATATTTATATGATAATCATCCCACAGATATCCTAAGCCTTCAAACAGATCAGCATACCTCTTATGAATATCTTCTGCATCCTGCACAATATATTATGCACTCCATCGTATGCTTCTCTACTTATAATAAAATAATAGATGCTATTTTATCACATTTGCTTGCCATAGTGGGTTGTTTGCTAACAAAATCTAACATCTGAGTGCAGTTCATTTAAATATGCCCTATTGATTCAGCAAAGAACTGTTTCTGTACTGTAATAGATTCAGAATTACTGAAATAATCACACTGACTATCTCACAGTCTGTCTTTGTGTCTCTAATACCAATGTAGTGGCTACTCTGACTGTTATCTGTATTTTTGTCTAGTTTTAAAGCAGACGTCATTTTGCATCCAAATTACATAAATTATTTTCATCATGCATCATTGCAATATGCTAAAAGTAACACAGTCTCACAACTATCACGGAGACTCCCTCTATTCCCATAAAATAGCCAAAGATTGGAACACCCTTCCTCAAAAGATAACTAAAAACCCCAACCTGTCAACATTTAAAACTATCCTAAAAAACTATTTAAATGATAATTGGCTATGCCCCTGTATTGCTCCCAACTAATATTCTTCCTATTTTTTCCCACTCATCTCACACATGATAGCCCAACTTGTGCTCATCCCACATAGGGCTATCCCACTATCTGTCTTTTCTTTATTAATCTTTGTTCCTTCAAATGACCTAACTTGTAAAACTACATGTCCAGTTCTGGTCTTTCAGAAGTGACTCACATTGTAAAGACAGATGACTTATGTACCTCATATATATTGTAAAAAAAAAAAAAAAAGTATTCCTGTATCCCTGAAACATGCATGTTTATATTGTATTTCTGTTGTTATATGTTGCTATAATATTTTTGTTAAGCTCATTTACATATTGTTAGCAATGTACGACTTAAACTAAGTTTACTGCTTTTACCTTAATAATGTTATTTTTGTTATGGAGCTTTTTTCCCTGGGTCTCAGCTGAAAACTGTTTTTTTCCAACCCAATCAGACACTAACTACCCTCTTAACAAATGTAAATAAATAAATAAATAAAAGGAATAAATAAATCATTCCCTGTATTGCACAAGCATTACTGACACATACTTGGTTACTTTACTTTAATTGAGAGTGCAGTGTTGCTGTCAGGAACAACAGCAAGCATTCATTATTTTTGTAAACACATTCAAGCTACACATGAGCCAAAGGCTTATTGAGTTAATATCCAGAATATGATATGAGCATGCCAGCAGACTTGTATACTTTATTACTTTAATTCAGAATTTTGAAAGTAGATTTTGCCATTATGTTGCATTCTGCACCAGTGTTTAGTTTAAAAGTAATTGCTTTGTCTTTAAACCACAACGTTTCTAACAAAAATCACCATTGTCATTATTAACCACTTGGACTTAAAGTGTAAACTCATTCAGGCACTCACTGTATCCATTGATAAAATATTTTCTGTATATAATGAATGTACTTTAACAGTACTGACATACATTTTTACTTTAGACTATTTCTTGCTAAAACATTCATATTTTGTTGCAGCATTTGTTTACAGACTGGCAAAATGGTCAATATCCTCAAAGAGCTCACTGAGCTGGTTAAATGCCTTACACTGTGCCTTTTCATGCATGTAGCTACATCGTATTGGGTATGGATTCTGCCTGATTATTTGTTCTCATCTGTCATCTTAGTTACCATGTGTTTGGCCACTGTGTTATTTTTATTTTTATTTTTATGATCTTTGATAACTTTTAGGCTTGATGCTCACATATTTCTAATTTACAAACCATATTTTATTTATTTTACAGACATCAAGCTCTGCTGTTATGCTTTTAAGTTGCATGTTCATTCACTCACTCACTCTACATACATCATTGACTCTCTCCTATGTAAAATCTGCATCCCTTAATTGGCTTCTCCTTAGCTGATCTTTTCTTATTCCACATACAATTCTCTCTCTAGATCATCAAATTCAGTATTGTGTTTCATGTTTAGGTTTAGCAACATTAGGATCTTTTGATTCCTGAACTCCTTGATTTCTGGGGAAATAAATCCCCTACATATAGTTTTTCTTTGGCTCAGAGGATGCCTTGAAGTTATTTTTCAAAAGTGTAATTCCAAATATTTTGTCCTGCTAATGAATGAACATCATAAATACCTTGGTAGTTTCCTTGCCTACATCATGATGGAACAATGCACACCATATTTTACTGCAAGTCTGCTGAGAGCTAAATACTTTTCAAAGCACTGTCTAGAGTTTCTTGTGTTCTGAGAGGTTTCCTTGTAGTTTCAGCGATATCCGTGGCTGTAGCTTTGTCTTCTTGAGTCAAAAAGCAGAGAAATGAAAAAAAAAGATACTGTTGGATCAGTGGAATCTGAACAAAAAAACAACAAGCAAAATTAGCAAAAACAAGATCTGTGACTTAACTATTTCAATGAAGTTGTTTTAACATGAACAATGTGTAAAAAAATGAGTCATGGCAGAGAAAGACGGTGATTAGTTTGCTCAGTATTATGGTAAGTCCAAAAGGTCAGGACAAGTCATAAAAGCAACTCCCAGTGCTAAAAATGCATTTAATTCTAATACCATATAATATCTGTGTACTGGGACAAAGAATATACAGGGTCAGGGTAGCCACACAAGAACTGCTTACAGTTTAATACGTTAATGTAGAATAATATCACCCCTGAGTCACATGACTCATCCCCTTTTCAATTAAAGCTTAATGAAGACACATTAATCACATATATATGTAAGTGACAGTGAAAGGGTTGAGAAAGACAAAATATTTTCTATTCCTATTTGGTATCTGAAAATAACTTGGCGCAAAGTAGTTGTTTCTAAAAAATGTGAAATAGACCCAAACTTAAAGTGCTAGATTATTCCTTCTCATTTACCCTTATTACCATAAGTAAATTGATTATAATTAATCTCATTCCAGAATTATTTTCCCCATAGTTATCTATTTAGTTATTAATATCCATTACCACCTAAAGTTTTACATTTTTGAGATTGTCTTGCTGAAGTTGTCTAAGAGCATATTAGATTATACGTTTTCTTGGATTTAAAAACATAAATAGATGTGCCTTTCATTAAATATGTAGAATGTGTAATCATTTACTTTTAATAATCTGTAATTGTTTGCTATAAAATTAAATTTTTACTGTTTCCCTGCTTATCATTTTGCTGACAAATTGAATTACCTCACCTTGAAATAGAACTGGCTGTGCATTCAAGCAGCTTGCTTTTAAAGAAAACTAGATTCTGTTTTGCATTTCAGAATCTATCCAACCTCCATGGAGTGAGCTGCTGCTGTCATTTTCTTTACTTTTGCCAGAGACTATTTGGATTGGAATATCTATCTAATTCCTGTGTAGCATACTGTACCTGACCTCCGGCTGTTCTTTTCTTACTTTTTGTCTATGAAAATGCTAGATTATTCCTTCTCATTTACCCTTATTACCATAAGTAAATTGATTATAATTAATCTCATTCCAGAATTATTTTTCCCCATAGTTATCTATTTAGTTATTAATATCCATTACCACCTAAAGTTTTACATTTTTGAGATTGTCTTGCTGAAGTTGTCTAAGAGCATATTAGATTATACGTTTTCTTGGATTTAAAAACATAAATAGATGTGCCTTTCATTAAATATGTAGAATGTGTAATCATTTACTTTTAATAATCTGTAATTGTTTGCTATAAAATTTAATTTTTACTGTTTCCCTGCTTATCATTTTGCTGACAAATTGAATTACCTCACCTTGAAATAGAACTGGCTGTGCATTCAAGCAGCTTGCTTTTAAAGAAAACTAGATTCTGTTTTGCATTTCAGAATCTATCCAACCTCCATGGAGTGAGCTGCTGCTGTCATTTTCTTTACTTTTGCCAGAGACTATTTGGATTGGAATATCTATCTAATTCCTGTGTAGCATACTGTACCTGACCTCCGGCTGTTCTTTTCTTACTTTTTGTCTATGACTGTTATTTGGATTTGGAAAATTCTAAATTGTAGAGAGTGTTAAAACAAAGATTCTAGAATCATGGACTTCCTTGACTTTATTTTCATCCTGAGACTTCAGTCATATACAATAAGTACTTGTAAATAAAAAAAGTGGCAACTGAGAGGGATAAAGCCCTGACTGTGACCCAAATTACCTGAGTTTAATTATCAGTGCTTGATGTACTGGATGGACAGAGGGAGGGTACATATCTTAGGGATAGGGTGGAGCTAGTCACAATTTGTGGCAGTTCTTTAGACGGTGAGACCTGAACGTGTATGAGTGATGCAACAAACTATCAGTGTGTAGCAATGTTCCTTGAGCAAGTGTACAGGAATGTACTTGCATAAGGGAAGGCATTATGGTCCCTGTGGTAATATCATTTGCGCATCTCCCCATCCAGGGTTGGGGTTAGGCAACTAAAAATTATCTGATTGCTTGGATGCTGGAGAGGACATGAGCAATCCTCATGGCTGCCTGAAAGATGACCCATGATAGCTTGGTAGGTACCCACCACTATGAAACAAATGGATTCAAGTGTAATTGGGGAAACTCAATGTTTACAGGTGTGGGATAAAAAACATATAAAAAATAATTAGAAACAGCAATAGATGTAATTAGATTTTTTCTGTCATCAGTCTATCTGTATGAAACATTTTCTTTTTCTTTTCCCTGTGCAACTGCAATACTGTCTTGTAATTATATCATTTTAAGAGTAGAATATTATTATTTGTTCATTTATAAAATCATATGGCTGATGTTTTACTTTACAAGTGAAGGGGAATCCCCACAAAATTGGTGACTGTTAGTATCTATCCTTGTTGAATGAATACCATTTGGCTGTCAGCTATTATGCTACGTGGCCGTCAACTATTATAATACAACACTGGCTAGCTCATTGGCTGAGTGGTCAGTAGCTGAGATCTTGGTACCAGATTACTAGTCTGATTGCTGCCAGCACAGGTAAAGAAAAGGAGATAGGTACTGTCACTGGAGAAGTATTGGTAGCCACTCCTGTGAAACTCTGTGTGTATGTGTATATGAAAAGCGGTCAGGTTGAGACTTTGTTACTGCTGGTAAATGTGCACTGGAAGGAATTTGACTCAGACTGTATTTAAACAGAGAACACATCCTTACGTCTAAGATGAGTCATATAAAGGGGACACAGACTGTATTGTGGGAGAAAAACAAAATCACATCGGTATGGCAGGCCCCATGATTGTCATTTTGGGAAAAATGAATTAAAATAGGATATGAACCTGTCACAGTGATTATGATGTGTTAGTATAGCACATAGTATTAAGAAATGATAAAAAAGACATTTTGGAGTTTCTTGGAGGAGTTTTCCTTTAACATTTCACTTAGATGAAATTTGTTTGGCAGGCAATACTAATGTACATTTGGGTTAAAAAGGGCCTGCTAGTTAGGTACTATAAATATATGTTTATACAAATAAAACATAATTTAAAAAAGGTAACATTTGAGGGGTCCAAGAATGGGACAGTGTGAATGGAACAACAGAATCTGGACAAAAAGAGTGAAAGATAGACATCTGATTTACTTAACATCTGGGACAGCAGTTTGGCTGGCAAGGAGCTTTAGGATGACAGAGTATATGGAGTGGGCAGGAGACAATATAGGGGAATCATATGTCTGTGCAGACTGTCTAGTAAGACAAGAAATTACCAGGACCAGTGGCGCAATGGATAACATGTCTTATGGATCAGAAGACTACGTTGAACTCATGTCTGGCTTGGTTGACACATTTTTGGGATACAGGGCTAGGCTTAAAAAATGGCCTAGTGGTTATTAGCCTAGTACACACCTATGAACCTAAGAAATGTTACAGTGGGAGTAGAAAGGAGGAAACACAAGGCCAGTAGGCAGGATGGTGTAGAAAACATTAGTGGGGAGAAAGACAAAGTACAGTACACCCAAGTAGTGTGACACAGAGTAAATTTAATGTAAAAAATGCAGCTGTATCCACACAAAAGAGGGCAAGGCTAAGAAATACAATGTACAGAGATACCTGAAAGAGCAGTGACAGTTGATGAGAGGAAGACAGAGTCAGAGATGGTTGTGCAGGAACCTACAGAACAGCAGGAACAGAAAAGGAGTGAGAAGATAAAGACACTCAGCTAGGTAAAAGGGATAGAGGATGAAACAGACAGAAAACTGGAAAGGGGTTAGAAAGGGACTGGATACACTGTAAAGAGTAAATCAAATAGTGCAGCCACTGAAGATTGCTAAAGGTAGTAGAACTGGGGGGGAAGAGTTGTAGATAGAAGGAATATGAGGCAACTAGCATTAAGTGAAGGAAGTGAGAATTAGTGTGGGAAGGAGAAAGTAGTATTCATGACTAAATAATCAGTCAGAAATGGGATCAAGCATCTTTTCAAGAGAGATAGGTAGAAGAAACTTTAGTGAAATCTGTATCAGGGCTGAGAATTAGCAAGGCATGGAAGGAGATGACAAAGGTAATCACCAAGGAGGAGTGTTAGACACAACATATGGTGCATTTTGGTACCAATGACCTTCAGAGGAGAAAATACGCATGGCAGCAAGCAGAGCCAGGAAAGTGGCTGAGAAGGTAACCATTTGAAATGTCAGGACCCACTAAACTGAATCCCAAAACATGGAGACTGACTGACACAAATAAATGGACTGTCATATTCTAAGTCCAAGATAGTCATGTCTCTGAATATTCCCTGTTCTCCAAGAGTTATATATAGTAAGCTTGGAGTATGTGGGCGGCTTGCCTCTCTGCAGAGAAGAAGTTTAAAGGAGTATAGGGATGTTGAAGATTCACTCTTCTTCTTCTGCATTTTCTATCTTTTTTCCACGTTGGCACTCAGCATTTCAAGTGCCAGCATTTCAATAGAGAGCCGGCCGAAAAATGTCAGGATAATTGGGTGGAGGTAGTTCTGTCTGAAGTGTTACTTCTGTTAGCAGCCATCATGCTAGAGAAAGAGAACATTAGGCAGTATCAGGACTGGCTGTGGTAGTGAACATTGGAGAAAGGCACTTGGGACTGAAAGTTGCTCACAGGAGAGACCAGCTTTATGTGAGGTACAAGCTGAATTTCAGAAGGGGCAACAATCCTAAGTGCACTGGGTCTTACCTTTAAACTAAGATGGAAGGAAAGAGACATGTCACAGATTGGGGGGTAGGTGCTCATCAGAAAGTAAGAAAAAAGGTGAGCACAACATAGCAGAGGAACAAACCAAAGTGACTTGTAGCATGGTTGGGTACTATTGCCATGCAAAGCAAGGAGTCTAAGAAAGCAGTTGGGGAGCCACAGACAGTGATGCAGGAAGGAAAGCATTGCTGGTATCACAGAAATATTGTCCAACAACAAGGAGTGGATGGGAGATATGGAGATTGTGGGTAGGGGTTGTTCAGGAATCAACACCTCACAGAGAGGTGTGGGGTGCAGGAGGAGTAGATATCTACATAAAGGTGGGTTAAAAATGTGAGATCAGAGGGGAAGAAGAAGAACATCAGCCCACAAAGGAAACTGGCAATGTCAGAACCTAGAGAGTAAGTAAGAGCCATTATGGTTAAAGCAGAGGAAGTGCTGCTGGTGTAGGATTAATGCAGTGGATGATGAGACACTGGAGGAGATAAAGGAATGAAGGTGCAAGGAAGATGGTTGTAGCTGTGGAAGATCTTAATCTTCTGAAACTATATTCGAGAGTCAAAACTCCCTGGTGAAGATGACTCCAGAGTTGATTGAAGCTTTAGATCATAAGGTGTTCAGCTATATGGAATGGGATTATTTCAGAATTCTGGATGTAGTGTCTGTCAAGGTAGAGGGTATCAGGACTGTTCAAATCAAGGTGCCATTTGCCAACAATGGTCATGCCTCTGTATGGTAGCAATAGGAGGGAAGGGTAAAAGCACAAAGATGATGATGGATGCTCATGGTTAATTTTAATTATCCTATTATCTACTGGAAAACATACATGACCACAAACATGCTGGCTCAGAGTTTTTTGGACTTTGACAATGCAATTGCTCTGGAACAACTAGTCATCACACCCACAAGAAGCTCAAATGTCCTCAACATAGTACTCACTAAAAAGGGAGCGCATCGCACCCCCCAACATGTGATGTTCTCCCTGGTAAAACTGGACCATAAATCAGTCTCATTTGATGTAATTATAAGACTAGATACCCCATCAAGCTCAAAAATGCTTAAGAATCTTTCTAAGACAGACTACCTCCTACTAAGTGATGGTATAAGACGTTTCAATGACCCCCTCATATGCAGATAACACAGCCTCCTATGCAGAGGTGTACACCAATACCCTGTATAACCACTTAAACAGTTGTGTAGTATTGGCTGTACCTGTCTGGATTAAATACAGGTATTGCTGGAAAAACAACCACCCTGGTGGAGCCCTAGTATAAACAGGCTATACAACAAGAGAAAGAAGCTAATGTCCAAGAACAAGAGGGAAGTAGCTCAGATGAGGAAGAAATCCCACCCTAAACAATCAAATTAGAGATCTTGTCAAGTCCTCCAAAGCTAATTACAAAGCAAAAATAGCCTCCCTAGCTAAGGATAACCACAAGACCTTCATTAACTATGTCTCTAATCTAAAATGGAATACCCAGCTATGTGCTGAACTGGTTATAGCTGGCACTATCCATACAGAACTGGAGGTAATAGCCAACCTGCTAGCTGACAAATTTAGAAAAAACTTCACCCCCTGCCCCCATCAGTCATCCCCCAAAGTATACCTGCCACCATTCATCAGCTGATTATCTCAAGTGTGCAAGCCATCTTGGCACTCTTCAAGGCCAAAAACATGGCATCAATGGGAGCAGACAACATTCCAGGTTGCCTTTTAAACAACCTAAAACATGACCTAGCAAACCCACTTGGATGTCTGTTTAACCACAGCCTGAGAACTGGCTATGTTCTGGTGGAATGGAGGACAGCAACATTAATCCCTCTGGACAAAAGAGGACCATCAACCGACCCTGGGAATTACAGACCCATAAGCTTTACTAGCCTAATCTGCAAGGCCATGGAAAGAGTCATTATAGACCTTATTAACAAGGACATAGGTAATCTTCAACTCTGAACCCAACCCAGTTCGAATTCATTAAAGTTAGATCACAGTTGACTTCTTCGAAAAAGTCACCAAGGCCCTGGACGAGGGAAAGACAGTGCATATCACCTATCTTGACCTAGCCAAGGCATTTGACACAATCCCCCACTCAGGTATTCTGCAGAAACTCTCACGGTTCATATTTAACCCCTACATTACCAGATGGGTAGCCAACTGGTTCACAGACAGGACACATGCTGTCAAAGTGGGTGACTTCACCTCTAGCAAATGACCAGTCATAAGTGGCATACCACAGGGTTCTGTGCTGGGCCCCTGACTGTTCAGAATTTATTTCTCAGGCATCCAGGCAAACTTGGATGGCCTGTGGCTGACCAGGTTTGTTGACAATTGCAAATTGGAAGCAATCATTGAGTTCCCAGTGATGTTAATATACTGCAGACAGGATTAACGCAGGTAAGTTATTGATGCCAAAGCCAAAGCAAAAAATGCATTATTATTATTCCCTTTGGGAAAGCTGACATCCCTGCTAATTACATTATAGACAGCACCTCCCTAACTGTAGACCCAGTGGAACATGATCTGGGTAGTCAGGTTGATAGCAATCTGAACTTTGATCACCATGTATCCACAGTATTAAGGAAATCCTTCTATGTGGCATATCTTTTAAGTAAAGGCATTATATCTAGATCTAAGTATGTTATAATTCTATTATATTCAGCCCTCACCAGACAAATAATTGAGTACAGTGCTCCCTTTTTCATGTACCTCACCAGACACCTGCAACAATTGGAGAAACTACAGAGGTTTCTCATCAAGAAATTACAGGGTACACAAAACAAGTGTTACATGGAAAGACTGAAAGCCCTGTCATTGTATTCTGTCTCATACAGGTTGTTAAGGAGTGACCTGTGCCTGTCTTACAGGGCAGTCTCTGAATCGGCCTTGATGGAAATGCTACACATTCATAAATCAAACTGCAGGAGGGTCACTCACTCCAGGGATCTTAACCTATCCCTTGACATGAACAGGCCATGTTGGAGAGATAGATACAACTCACAGAGATTGCCACTTCTCTGGAAGAAGCTTACAATTCTCATGAAACAGACTCCCTCCTTGACCCCCTTCAAATGCAACCTAGATCAATGGATGGGTGACTGCAAATTCCTTCCTGGGGTGCCCATGTCGCTTCTGGACAGAAATCAGTATTAACTACCATAGACCCTTACCTGTGTGAACTTTACTCACCTAACCAATGACAACTGGGGCAACTTGGTATAAATATGGCTAGACTTTTAAGGGCTCTAGGGCTGTTAGACTAGTAACCTCCTATGAACCTGTAAACAGCATGGCATAAGAGGTCAAATATGAGTTGGGGCTGGAGGACAAACGAGGGACTAAACAAGCTACAAGAATAGCTCAGACGTGGCAGTCAGAGAAGTAAACAGGTATTTGATGAAGAATCAAAATGGAAGAAACAAAAATACCAATATAGCTACACCCGAAGTTGAGGCTAATCACTAGAATAAAGACATGGCATACAAGTGGACACGTGAGGATGGGGAGATGGAGCAGTTAGAGTCCAAGGAGTTAAGATGAAGGACTGTAAAGGAGATGAATGCAGCAAAATCCACAGGCTGAAAGGGAGTTGACAGAAGGACTCAGTATGGGGAGAAAGTTTGTTTTTAGATATATTAAAAAAATGTCAGTGTGGAACAGACCTGGCCAGGTAAGCAAAGATGATGAAAGAGATTATGGAAGATTTAGAAAAAAATGAGGTACTTATTGAATACTTTGCATCTGTTGTTACATAGGAAAATATAGGTTTTCAGCGAATCTCTAAAGGTATGGATCCGGGTCCAAGAATGTAATCATTCATCTTTACTCATCTCTCATTAGGCCAATCATTGAATATAATGGCCCTTTCAGAATGTACTTGTACAAACAATTGTCAGAACTAGAATGACCATAACACTTTCTCACTAAAAAAATAACAACCAAGGTTTAAATCATAAAAACTATGCAGACTGTCTCAAATGATCTAAAGGGATTGTTACAGATCTCTTTACTCAGTGTCATATGGGCTACTATGATGTGACATCTGTCTCATATACAGAGCCTCATCTGACCCTATCCTGTCAGATTTATTACACATTAACAAGTCTAATAGTGGTGTGAACACCTGCTCAAAAGATTTAAATATGACATTTTGGAGGGATATGTATGTATCATAGAAAATACCACTTCTATGGAATTGGCTTCCACATAAAGCAAAGTACTTTTCTTACTTTATTCAAATGTAATTTGGACAGCTGGATGGGAAACCCTAAATTTACCCCTGGTTTAATACCCATGTCCTTTTGGATAGGAGCATCAAGTAAATGTCCCGACATATCCATTCTGCTGCCTGCAGGTCATACCTCTCAACCTCTTAGCACAAGGAATCTGAACAAAGCCAAAAATAATGGGGGGAAAATACCCAAAATAGGGATAGTTTTTAAATATTGCTCTTACAAAAGTCAGAAAGTTGCTAGAAAAAAGGCTGTTGTGTTAGCACGCATTTTCTGGAGGATATGAAGTCTGAAACTCAAAGTCTTAATTTAGTGACTTCAATACTTAATGATTTACAGAAAACCATAAATTTTATGAGGATCATGCCAAAAATATGAGACAAAAATGGGGACATTCTGCAAAAATCTTGACAGTTGAAAGGTGTGTTCCAGGTTATTTGTACACAAAACGGAAATACTCATAAAAAGGAAGGCTAGGCTTCTTAAAAGCCTTGCAGTTCAACAGCCTAGTACATCCTTATGAACTTAAATCGTGGTGAGGGTGGACTCTGGCAAAGAGGAAGGGGAAAGTGAGGAGAGCAGCAGACAGACAAAATAAATGACACAAGGAGTTTGAGAGGGTACTGGTTTCCATCATGTTGGATAAAGCATGTGGATCAGATGAGATGCCTCCCTGGATGCTCTTGAATCTGGCCAGTGTGTTATCAGACTTTCTGACCAACAAATCACTGGCCACTGCAGAAGTCTCTGGGAAATGGAAGGCAGTAACTGTGGTGCCTTTGTAATGAGTGATACAACAATCCAGGGAGCTACAGGAATGGCAAGGAAAGTCATGGAGAGAATCCTGTGGAAAAGCTGATGGGTTTCCTTGAAGACGGTGGTCTTCATGACAGCAACAAATAGTGATTATGAGAAGTTAAACTTGATCCAGTTTTATGGACAGGTTGTAGGAGGACTTGACCTTGATAATGAACTACAGGCATATGTGATCTACCTGAACTTAGCAAGGCTTCTGATTTGTTCCCACTTAGGAAGCTTAAAGCAACACTGAAGGAGCTGAGGGTAGGAGCATGACTAGGGGAATAGATTGCTGCTTAATCTGATTAGCAGGATTATTTTCTATCCTATTATGTTTATCAAACACTACTAGCAAATACTGCTCAGCCCTAATGGAAATATTCTCCCTCATCCAGAATGCATAGCCTTTACCTCCCCATAGTCTTCATTCTTCTGTATCTTTTTGGTAATACCCTAAAAGTACAGATACTCTAACAATCCCCAGGCACACATTGTAAGCAACACCTAATCCAGCAACCCCCCATATATACCCTCAGAACACATAGAACTGGCATGCCAGCATCATGGCAAAACACCATCAATTATGTCTACCCACTATCTAAAAGAGTAACTGTACATACTAATAAGATGGCAGTAAGGTAATACTCACTTCTGTCCATCAGAAAGCAATAAAATAATAGAACCCATCTGCATTATAATAATATTAAGAGCTGGTGACACTGAACTAAAACACTGTCCTCAAACCACGCTTCCCACCCCCATAACATTCTCAACAAATTTCTCTCTCTTTCTTAAATATACAAACGTGCAGCATAAATAACAAATGGGTGCAGCTGGAAAGCTTGGCTGCTGTGCTCCAGACCAACTACATATTAAATCTGCCATTGGGACATGGTTCAAAGATAACTAGTGGCTGTCCCCAGCCATTGTCTAAAGACACACACTATTTGCTGATGCAGAGGGTGGGAAGGGTGATCTAATGTCCCTAAGCTGATAGAGATGCAGACCTTTCCTACAAATTTATTGCACAGTGCTCTGCTTCTAAAACCACAAACCCAAAATGGTTAGTGCTTGAACTTCTCAATGTAAAGGCCAGACTTTAGAGGCATTCTCTTCTCACGTCTCCAGCCTATGTGCACACTGTTTTACATAAAGTCATGTGTTATCCCAAAATCCCCAGCCTTATTATAACTGATGACATAAACATGCACTGAAACAGTCACCGTAAACTGCATCTCCTAAAGCTAGTTTATACCTACATTCTTACCCATCTGGGTTCTGAAGGAGTAAGACCATACAGTACTAGAAAATCTACTTTAGATATAGCTTTATAGGTACATAGGTGTTTACTAGGCTAATGACCACAAGGACCTTTTTAAGCCAAGCCATGTATTCCAAATTTCTGACAAGTTCTGATACCCTTGATAAGTAAGAGCAGAGGCTTGGGAGATGAAACATTCACAAGCTAGAGCCAGGGAGATGAACCATTTACAGGTTACCTGTGTCCAATGGAGACATAGGTGCCAAACCAGGGATAAGTTTCCTGTCCCCCATCTAATTGTCCAGGTTGCACTTGAATTAGGTTAGGAGGAACTCTGCTTCACACAGGGTAGTCTCTGGGATACATACCTGTCTCTCCAGCAGGTCCTATTTATATCACAGGCAAGGTTTAAGTCTGTGTGTGTGTGTGTGTGTGTGTGTGTGTGTGTGTGTGTGTGTGTGTGTGTGTGTGTGTGTGTGTGTGTCTTTCGGCTTTTTGTTTTGAGGATATGCAGGAGGTCCATCAGCGTGGGGTCTGATAATGCCCTGTATGTCAGGCATAGATCTTCCCTCAAAAGCCTGTAGGAGACAGAATACAGGGATAGAGCCTTGAGGCGGTCTGCATAGGATATTTTACTTAAGCCCTGTATTCTTTTAGTGAGGAACCTCTGTCGATGTTCCAATTGTTGGATATGCCTGGTTAGGTACATACCAAAGGGGGCATTGTACTCAATGGCAGGTCTGATGAATGACACATACAGGGGAACAATGAATTCCTTGGACTTAGATGCCATTCCTTTATTTATAAGTTGTGCAACATAGAATGATTTCCTCACTAATGCAGCCACATGATGATCAAAGGCTGTCATACTAATAAACGGGCTGGAGCCCTGTCTATGAATGCTTGGACCCAACTACTGCACTATACTGCTTTTGCAACATAATATCGCCTATACATTACATCCAGTCAAAATTTGAGAAAGAAAGGATTCATTTCTGCTTGGGTCACAAATGAGCTAAAGCAATATCTGAGAACCAGAAGAAGAGCTTAGATGGCATGGAAAACCACCCTCATAGACTCCAGCAGACATAGGCTTATCCGCATCTCTGGACTATAGCTTGAATTGACACTATTTGTATTAAAGCCAAGTACCTTTGAGACTTACAGGTAGGCTATATAACCAGCACAACCAAACACATTCTAGCAAACAAGAACGTCTATAGCCACAGATAACAAAGCTGTTTTATACAGATGATAATAACAAATGCAAATAGAATCCTCATTCCTTTCCTTTCCTTTCCTTTCCTTGATAACAGAGCAGAACCCTGCTTAAAGTTCACCATTTGCAGCCTCAGCACAGTAAGTGCACTTTACAATAAAATAAACATTGCATCATTAATTAATGATAAATGAAACAATCAAACTTAAAACATTTAGAACATTTGCCAGTTGTGTACAATAGGAGACATTGTAAAGAAACAGATCATAATATGGAAACAAAACAGACCATGAAATAAAAATTCAAGACATTTGCTACCAGTGTACAAGTAAGTGGCACTGTAAAGAAATGGACAATGCTTTTATATTACTTGAGTTAGATGAGTTAAATAGTTATTATTGATAGGTAGGAGCAGAGTTAATGGCTAGGTCTATACAGATATTTATATAAAAGTAATCTAATGGCCTAGTAAGAAGTATGAACTGTGAGACATTAGTCTGATAGATGGATAAAGTGTTAGTTGTAGCTAAGTCATACGACCCATATCCGTAGCATTTAAAAGTATTTTGAGGAACAGGCACCTTTAATGCTAGAACAGCTATGTATTCCCTCTACTGGACTGACACTAATTCAGCTATTATCACAGTCATTGAAATGCTGATAATTTGCTCTGTCAGTAATGAACTGTACCTACTTGAAAGTTCAAAATGATCTGTTTCTAAATGAAAATTCAGTCCTATGCTATATCTGCAATTATGTTAGTACTCAAAAATGTACACTCTGATTGGTCAGGCCAACCAGTGTGCCCACTGTAAATCGAGCATATGCCAATAGAAAAAAGTCTGGCTGCTAAAGTACAATTCAGTGGCCAGATTTTTGTACTGGAATATACTATGGAGGGAAAACAAAAAAAAAAAAGGAAAATAAGGTACGTTTTGAAAAATTAAAGGACAGAAACATACCCGATTTTCCATCTTTTTTGTGCTGTCCCTCCATAAATCTCAGCAGACTCTCGTACCTGTCAAGTGTCCAAAAGGGGGTGGGAGGTTGGCATGATGGTTAAGGTGTTTGCCTTACAGACACAAGGAAAAGGGTTTGATTCTCACGAGGTAACTGGCTGGGCTTAAAATGGCTTGTGATACCTCAGCACTGGCCCAGTAATCAAGGAGCCTCAGTCCTCAACACTGGCTGCAGATAGGGGATGTACACACTGGGAGGATGACAAGTACACACAAAGTAAAGTACAATTTCCTTTAAGAGCACACAGAGACCACAGTCAGTCTGGGGCTGGTTTCTCCCTCTTTCTTAAGATTCCCAATAAGGCTCCCCAATGGGACAGCTATAAGGTTGAGATCTCAAGTGAGTGGCCAAGCTAGAACCTCCAGCACCCTCTCTGTCCCTGCCCAAGTAGCTGATGCACACACACTTTGAGATTTGATTTATATGTAAACACACACACACACACACACACACACACACACACACACACACACACACACACACACACACACACACACACACACACACACACACACACACACACACACACACACACACACACACACACACACACACATCTGGGGAAGGCTGGCGCAAGTTTACTAGCTTACTAGCGATGGCCCCTTTTGCCCAGACTGTGAGGTAGTTCCAGGTGCCCCCATCCACCCTTATCAGCTACTATAAGGCCCTTATAAAGGGTAACCAATCCTACTGTGTGATGTTACTCATATCCAAATGGTAGTTTTGACCAAGACCTGCAAGGCTATTTAGTAGTGGCCTGTACAGTGTCACCAAATACATATGCAAATATGGTAAGATCTTTAATATGTCTCACAAATATCAGCCTCAAAGATAGGTTTAAATATATTTAATAATAAATAATAAAAGAACAAGACAATACTCAGTCAATCAACACAGTAATGTCAGAGTTCAAAATCACAGGAAATATTTTAAAACAACATTGCACGACAGTCTCAAATAAATACAGAAAACATCTAAACTAACCTTTACTATATTCCTATCTATATCTAAAAGAGATACTATACCCTAAATCTTACTTACAGAGCAAGTGAAGATGATGATGATGAGTAGATGTTCTTGCTAGGTCCAAGACAAAATACAAAATACACAGTCTTTCTCTGAAAGAGTTCTTAAATTAATATCACATTTTACTGCTGGGTTAGCCTGGATGACATTACTTTTTGTCACCTGACTTCAGTTCCCAGGCTAAAACAGAAACTAATAGAATTTAACATATCTCTGTTAAAAATACATATCTCTTAGATTTTTGCAGATCTTGGAAGTCATAAAACAATAAAACACTTCACATTTTAAATCTAGTAATTACTTTTCCTCCAAGACAATACAAAACTTCTAGCTCTAGACATTGTGTCTGCTTCTGCATTGAAACTGAAAGATAAAAATGACAAATTCTCCACCGTAGCCGGTACAACAGAGCAGAATCTGAGGGTAATGCTACTCAGTGCTAGAAGTCTAAACCTCAAAATGCACTCACTCGAGTCACTCCTTAAAATAGAAAACATTGACATTTGTGCAGTGACCGAGACCTGGTTCAAGGCTCCAGAGAGCACCCCTGCATTACCAGGCTATAATTCATACCACACCTTTCGGCCACCTAACCTGGACCGAAACACTAAAGGCGGAGGAGTGTCCATATTCATTAAGGATATCCACACCTCCAGGCTAGTTGCTCAGCATAATGCATCCAAGATTATTCAAGTGCAACTAACTCTGGGCAAGACCACAATCCAAATTGTAGCTTGCTATAGATTTCCCACCATGCCCCAGGAATCCCACTCCTCATTTCTTGATACACTGGAAAATATTAGGGTACAACCTAACACCCTAATAATGGGAGATTTCAACTACCCCACCATTAACTGGGAAAACTACTCATGTACCAACTCTTTTGCTCAACGTTTTCTGGAATTTATAAATTCCAACACATTGGATCAACTTATCCACACCCCCACCAGGGGCAGCAATATCCTAGACCTGGTCATTACCAACATGGGTGACCAGTGTTCTACACCAGAGGTCAGTTTCTCATTTGTCAGATCAGACCACAAGCTAATTACCACAGACATCCACATCCAACCCACACCTGCCATTAGGGAAACCACCGTAAAAAATTGCTCCAAAGCCAACTTCATGCTTCTTAAGACAGAAGTGGCAAACTTCACGACACCCATGCAGATGGACAATAGAGGTACGACTGCTGAATCCCACACAAATGCACTTTATAGGCACTTACACAAGTGCATGGATCTTGATATCCCTAACAGAACCAAGATGCTATCCTCCATAAAAAGGAAGCCAATCTAGTGGTCCCCTGCCGTAAACAAACTCTACAACAGAAGAAAGAAACTGCTGCAAAAAAGTGTAAAATCCCATTGTTGGAGGAAGTCCCTGGTCAGCCTGAGTAAGAAGCTGAGATCCCTCATAAAATCCTCCAAAGCTAGTTTCGAAAACAAAATCCACCACTGTTTCTAAAGACAACCACAAAGCATTCTATAGCTATGTCAAGAATCTCAATTGTAACACTCAGATCTGCTCTGAGTTACAGCACAATGGCAC
Organism: Protopterus annectens; assembly: GCF_019279795.1. Classification (NCBI taxonomy): domain Eukaryota; kingdom Metazoa; phylum Chordata; order Ceratodontiformes; family Protopteridae; genus Protopterus; species Protopterus annectens. The sequence goes on along the minus strand of NC_056747.1, from coordinate 311,207,999 downwards.
TAAATATACAGACCCAACTGATATTGCCAATATCCTGGCAGATAGGTTCAGTGCTAACTTTACCTCCCTCACCCCCTAAAGGGCCCATCTCTATACCGGAAGAATGCAAAGTTCCTGTAATCACGGCTGCACAGTTAAAAAACACACTCTCCAAATCCAAGAACACAGCATCCATGGGACCTGACAACATCCCAGGCTGCGTTCTACATGAACTAAGAATGAACTGGCACCCAACCTAAGTACCATGTTCAATCATAGCCTCACCTCAGGCTTTGTGCCCACTGAATGGCACACAGCGATGGTTATCCTACTCCACAAAGGGTAATCCACCACGGACCCTGAGAACTACTGCCCCATTAGCCTGATGAGCCTGGACTGCAAGGCCATGGAACGTATCATCATGGGACTTATAAACAAAGACATTGGTAATCTCCAAACTCTGGACCCCACCCAGTTTGGGTTTGTAAAAGACAGATCAAGTCTCCTAAACCTGATAGACTTTTTTGAAGCAGTCACCAAAGCAGTAGATGAGGGTAAGGTGGTTCACACAGCCTATCTAGATCACGCCAAGGCTTTTAACACCATCCCCCACTCTGGAATTATAGATAAACTCACTAAACTAGGTATAAATCCTTAAGTCACAAGATGGGTTGCCTACTGGCTCACTGACAGAACCCCCACTGTGAAAGTAGCAGACTCCAAATCTGACTTCAGACCAGTGACAAGTGGAGTACCACAGGGTTCAGTTCTGGGTCCTCTCCTGTTTGGTATCTACTTCTTTGAAGTACAGGCTAACACAGAAGGTCTTTGGATAATGAAGTTTGCAGATGACTGCAAACTAGGAGTCATAATCAAAACTCCTAACAATGTGAACATCCTACAAAATGGCCTCACTGAGACAGATGCCTGGTGTCAAACCATGGCCTCAAGCTCAATGCCAAAAGGTGCATTGTCATCCCTTTTGGTAAAAAGTCTGTACCCATGAACTACCACATAGGCGGTAGTCTACTTAACACTGAAAGTGTGATAAGAGACCTTGGGACACAGGTGGACAGTAGTCTCTCCTTTGATAATCACTTTGCCACAGCAGTCAGGAAATCCTTCTACGTGGCACACCTCATTACAAAAGGGTTCTCAAACAGGAAAAAAGAGGTCATTGTTCCCCTCTACTCATCACTCATTAGACCCATTATAGAGTACAATGCCTCTTTTGGTATGTACCTCACAAGACATTTACAACAACTGGAAAGGCCGCAGAAATACCTCACAAAGAGGATTACCGGCCTCAAACAGATGCCCTATGTAGAGTGTCCCAGAAAACTCCAGCTTTACTCTGTCGCATATTACCTACTCAGAGGCGATCTCTGCCTAACATACAAAGCTCTGTCAAACCCAGAGCTGTTGGATATGCTCCACTTAAAGAAATCCCAATACCTCCAAGCTACACTCTCTAGGAAACCTTGTTACCACAATAAACAAAACATGCTGGAGGGATAGATTTCTGTCCCAGAGACTTCCCATACTCTGGAACAAACTACCTATCTATATCAAACAAAGCTCCTCTTGATGATTGGATGGGAAAAAAGAAATTCATCCCCTGGATCACTTCTGTGGCCCTGCTTGACAGGGGCAGAAGTAAATAATTTTCTTGGGTGGCGAAAGCCAGGCTACCTTTTTGGCTAGGCTTATATAGGCCCTAGGGCCAATAGCTTTGTACCTACCTATGAACCTATGAACATCTCTTGTTTATGGGCTGGCAATAAAGTAACTTAACCTCAACTATTCTTATGTTTTGCAGGTTAGTCTTCTATGTTCCAGCAGGGTATGATGTGGTTAAATTCTTGAAGCTCAGTACATAACATACAGTTATGTATAAATCATATTAATATTCACAAATGATATAGAATTATTTACAAAATTCCAGATAGCTGGGCTGGCAGCTTGGCATGGTCCACAAGGGCAGTTAGCCTTGTACTAATCTATGAACCTATGTATAGGAATCAAAACTTTGCAGAATGTCCAGATTTGTGGTCTCATAGCGCCAATAGAGATTCTCTTTTTCCATTGCTACTTAGAAGAAAAAAGCAAGAGATGGAGATTCTCTTTTCTCCATTACTTTTATTCAACAACACTGACGTACTGTGTAAGCATGGGTAACTCATATATGCATGAAGAGTACATCAGAACTCGCAGAAGAATGGCAAACAACCTGGAGGAAAATTATGGCTCCATTATAGAAAGACACTATTTAAGAAAGGTAAGCAATTTCTTTCTTAAATAATGTCATTGTATAATAGCAGTAATGCACTCGTGCATGTGGATATAAATCAGGATTTTCCCACAGCTGGCTTTGTTTGACCACTCAGGCTTTACCCTCTTGGTCAAACCACACCAAACATGGGTAAATCCTTATATAATGACACCAACTTGCTTAACTATGTTACTGCCAATGCCTATGTAAATTTCTATGTAAACAGTTTTACAACAGAATGTAGAAGTATTTCAATGTAAATAGTTCTATATTCTATTATATGTTTAGTTGTATTGTTTGGCCTCTCTGGCTTGGGTCATTACTAAAAGGAGGCCTTGGATCCTGTTAACAAATGTTAAATAATTCTAAGCCTTTTGGCTTAAGCAATCGGGCTTCAGACCAGTTGTTTTACATTGAGAAGGTTTGTGGTCTGCTCTGTTGTGGCAGGACAGGTAGCTTACACCCTTCTAAATTGGGAATGGCTGATTGAAGGCTCAGTGTCTGTCATTCTAAAAGTGTATTAGTTCTGCTTTAAGCACTTGGGATTCAAGCCAGTTATTCTTCATTAAGAAGGTTTGTGGTCTGCACTCTTGTGGGAGGAGAGGTTAGATTCTGCCCTTCTGAGCTGGGAGTTTCTGGTTAAAGGATTACTGTGGCTGCTTACTTGAACTGTTTCTTTCTGAAATTGGTGCGCTTTTTTTTGCTGTAGCATAGACTAGATTCAGACATGCTGAATCTAACTTATTTTGTATAACTTGAGCACTAATCCAGACCATCTTTTTTGGAAAAGGTTCCCCTGCACCCGAGTGGCAGGAGTGTGCAGTTAGAACATGTCTGATTGAAGACTGCTGGAATAGGGCTCAGTTTTGAGATTTTTTACTGGTTAATTGGGTAATTTGTTTGAATCAGTTTTCTCATTTTCTATTGTTATATAAAAATATTGCACTTTATTAATCTACATTTACTGTATTTGTGTTTCTTCCTACTTTATTGCATTTATTCTGCTGCATTTATTACTGCTTGTTAGTAGCCTGATTAAATTGTAACTGTTATTCTAAGCCTTTGGTTGAAGCACCTGGGCTTCAGGCCAGTTGTTTTACATTAAGAAGGTTTGTGGTCTGCACTGTTGTGGCAGGACAGGTAGCTTACATCCTTCTAAATTGGGAGTTGCTGATTGAAGGCTTAGTGTTTGTTATTCTAAGAGTGTATTAGTTCTGGTTTAAGCACTTGGGCTTCGGGCCAGTTATTTTACATGAAGAAGATGTGGTCTGCACTCTTGTGGGAGGTGAGGGTAGATTCTGCCCTTCTGAGCTGTGAGTTTCTGGTTAAAGGCTTATTGTGCCTGCTTATTTGAACTGTTTCTTTCTGAAACTGGTGCGCCTTGTTTGCTGTAGCACAGACTAAATTCAGACCTGCTGAATCTAGCTAATCCAGACCATCTTTTTTTGGAGAAGGTTCCCCTGCACCCTAGTGGCTGTTGTGTGCAGTTAGAACTTGTCTGATCAAAGACTGCTGGAACAGGGCTCAGTTTTTAGCTTTTTATTGGTTAATTTGTTTAAATCAGTTTACTCATTTGCTACTGTTTATATATATATATATATATATATATATATATATATATATATATATATATATATATCTACACTTTATGCATCACCACTTAGTTAGGGTTAAACTATTCCTGGCGCCACAAAGTCTGCTCTTCAAATTTTCCCTTAGAACTAGCCAGTTTTTTAGTTTTAGCACTCAAATCTGTTTTTTTGAGCTCAGCACTTGTTCAAAACTTGTTGTAAGCACTAAATAAGCTACAAATTACTACAGCACTTAACTTTCCTCACTTGTCTAGTGGAAAACAGTTCTTAGTACTTAATAAGTAAGCACCTATCCAAGGATGTCTAAAGGTCAGGTCCCGGTGTTTTCTCTTGTCTACCTGATGAATCTGAGCATCTTGGGGCAATGCAGCAATTGCCTCATGTACACAGACAACCCTCTCCTCCTACCACCCAACACTACAACCTGTGAGAGATGCACTTATATAGCCAAACTGGAAGCAAAGCTCTCTTCACCCAAGACTGGACTAGACAGTCAAGAGGAGAAGGTAAACACTTGCACCACACCACACTCATCACATAGTCCCTCAAAACCTACACCACCAAAACGCACACATAGCAACACAAAACACACACCTACATTCATGGAGACACTCAACAAAAATATTCTCAAGAAACAGAGACCTCCAAAGCAGAAATGCATGCAACCTCCACTTCCCAACACAACCCAAATGACACATAGCCCACAAACTCAATGTGCCACTCAACTACAGCCCATAAGGCATAACAACGTACCCAACACTCTAGTCATAGGTGACTCTATAGTCAAGCACACTAATGTTCCACTCACCAGGCTAAACAAGGAAAAAGTTACTGTCAGCTGCCTGTCGGGTGCTAGGATCCACCACATAATGCACACAATCAGGTTACTCCACAACAAGTACAAATATGACTCTGTCATTGTCCATGTTGGTGTGAATGACCTGAGATGTACCTCTCTGGACTACATGAAAAGAGACATGGAGGAGCTCTCCAATCTTGAAGCCCAGGCAGGTATGACCCTAGCCCTGAGTAGCATCCTGCCATCACCCAGAATGATACCACAGTACAAGGACAAAATAATTGACTTCAACAATTGGCTAAGCTTCTGGTGTCATTCTAAGAGGATCCAGTATCTGTCTGCCTGGGATGACATGATCGACAGACCACGATGCTTTGCCAGAGATGGCCTGCACCTGTCGCCCTTGGGATTCCGGATACTGGGTAAGGCTCTTGCCACCCCTATAGTGCCTTTTTTAGACAAGGTTCAAATGACAAATTCACCACCATAACAGGTGCAAGCAAGCAAAATCTGAGGGTAATGCTATTCAATGCTAGAAGTCTAAACCTCAAAATGCATTCACTCGTGGCACTCCTTAAAATGGAGAACATCAACATCTGTGCAGTAACAAGTGACCTGGTTTAAGGCTCCAGAGAGCACCCCTGCATTTCCAGGCTATAATTCATACCACACCTTTCGGCCACTTAATCTGGACCGAAAAACTAAAGGTGTAGGCATGTCCATATTCATTAAGGATATCCACATCTCCAGGCTAGTTGCTCAGCATAATGCATCTGAGATTATCCAACGGCAACTAATTCTGGGCAAGACTGCAATCCAAACTGTAACTCGCTACAGATCCCACACCATGCCCAGGATTCCCACTCCTCATTTCTTGATACACTGGAAAATATTAGGGTACAACCCAACACCCTAATATTAGGCGATTTCAACTATACCACCATTAACTGGGAAAACTACTCATGTACCAACTCTTTTTCTCAATGTTTTCTGGAATTCATAAATTCCAATGTCTTGGATCAACTTATCCACATCCCTACCAGGGGCAGCAATATCCTAGACCTGGTCATTACCAACATAGGCGACCGGTGTTCCACACCAGAGGTCAAATCCTCATTGGTCAGATCAGACCACAAGCTAATCAGTCTAGACATCCACAGCCCGCCCCCACCCCCCATTAGGGGAAACCACCATAAAAAAATTCTCTAAAGTCAAATTCACGCTTCTTAAGACAGACGTGGCAAACTTCACAACACCCATGCAGATGGACAATAGAGGTAAGACTGCTGAATCCTACACAAATGCACTTCATAAGCACTTACACAAGTGCATGGATCATGCTATCCCTAACTGAACCAAGATGCTATCCTTCAAAAAAAGGAATGCAATCTGGTGGTCCCCTGCCATAAACAAACTCTACAACAGAAGAAAGAAACAGTTGGAAAAAAGAATAAAATCCCATGACTGGAAGAACTCTCTGGTCAGCCTCAGTAAGAAGCTGAGATCCCTCACAAATTCCTCCACAGCTAGTTATGAAAACAAAAATGGCCACTGATTCTAAAGACAACCACAAAGCATTCTATAGCTATGTCAAGAATCTCAATGGCCACACTCAGATCTGCTCTGAGTTACAGCACAATGGCACTAAATATACAGAACCAACTGATATTGCCAACATCCTGGCAGATAGGTTCAGTGCTAACTTTACCCCCCCTCCCCACCCCCTAAAGCGCCCATCTCTATACCAGAAGAATGCAACGTTCCTGTAATCATGGCTGCACAGGTAAAAACCACACTCTCCAAAACCAAGAACACAGCATCCATGGGACCTGACAACATCCCAGGCTGTGTTCTGCATGAACAACATTATGAACTGGCACCACACCTAAGCACCATGTTCAATCATAGCCTCACCTCAGGCCTTGTGCCCACTGAATGACGCACAGTGATGGTTATCCCACTGCACAAAGGGGGAACCACCATTGACCCCGGGATCTACTGCCCCATTAGCCTAATGAGCCTGGTCTGCAAGGCCATGGAACATATCATCATGGAACTTATAAACAAAGACATTGGTAATCTCCAAACTCTGGACCCCACCGAGTTAGGGTTTGTAAAAGGTATATCATGTCTCCTAAACCTGATTGACTTCTTTGAAACAGTCACCAAAACCTTAGACATGGGTAAGGTGGTTCACACAGCCTATCAAGATCTTGCCAAGGCTTTTGACACCATCCCCCACTCCAGAATTATAGATAAACTCACTAAACTAGGTATAAATCCCTATGTCACAAGATGGGTTGCCAACTGGCTCACTGACAGAACCCACACTGTGAAAGTAGCAGACTCCAAATCCGACTTTAGACCAGTGACAAGTGGAGTACCACAGGGTTCAGTCCTGGGTCCTCTCCTGTTTGGTATCTACTTCTTTGAAGTACAGGGTAACACAGAAGGTCTTTGGCTAACGAAGTTCGCAGGTGACTGCAAACTAGGAGTCATAACTGAAACTCCTAACAATGTGAACATCCTACAAAAGGGCCTCACTGTGACAGATGCCTGGTGTCAAAGCCATGGCCTCAAGCTCAATGCCAAAAAGTGCATTGTCATCCCTTTAGTTAAAAACTCTGTACCCATGAACTACCACATAGGTGGTAGTCTACTACTTAACACCGAAAGTGTGATAAAAGACCTTGGGACACAGGTGGACAGTAGTCTCTCCTTTGATAATAACACCGCCAACGTAGTCAAGAAATCCTTCTACATGGCACACCTCATCACAAAAGGTTTCTCATCCAGGAAAAAAGACGGCATTGTTCTCCTCTACTCGTCACTCATTAGACACATTAGACACATTATAGAGTACAATGCGATCTCTGCCTAACATACAAAGCTATGTCAAACCCAGAGTTGTAGGACATGCTCCACTTAAAAAAATCTCAATACCTCTGAGCTACACGCTCTAGGGATCTAAACCTTTTCATCACAATAAACAGAACATGCTGGAGGGATAGATTCCTGTCCCAGATACTTCCCATAATCTGGAACAAACTACCTATCTATATCAAACAAAGCCCCCCATTAGCACATTTCAAGAAAAATCTTGATGATTGGATGGGAAATTCACCCCGGGGATCACCTCTGTGGCTCTGCTCGACAGGGGTACAGGAAAATAATTTTTTGGGGTGGCGAAAGCCAGGGTATCTTTTTGGCTAGGCTTGTACAGGCACTAGGGCTGATAGCCTAGTACCTATCTATGAACATATGAATCTATAAATAAATTGTTTGAATTGTGGCCAAAATATAGCGAAGATGGAAATGTATGTGATATAAGAAGGATGGGATTGACAGAGTTAAGTTGAAAATATTTTGAATCTGTTGTTAGAGCAATGGAATTTAGTTGAGAGGTCTTTAGTACTGGTGCAGAGCTGGACTGACTCCTGAGATTGTAGATTGGGGTGGATGCAATGAGCTTCTTGGTAAGAGGTGGGGGGGTGTCTTGGTGGAGTAGTTTATGGAGGAGACAGACGACTTAAAATCCGCCTCTGGGCATTTTTTTCTGGCTATACTGCTCAGACAAGCTCCACGTGGGTTTACAGAGTGGTCGTAGCAGCAAGGAACTCGAAAAAGCGACTACCTTCTGGATTTAAGTATCTTTGCTTTTTTTTTCACTGGAAATAGCTTCTGTTGCTTACTTTGAACTAGCCTGAACTGTTTTTTTACTGATTACTGCATTTATTTTAAAATCTGCACTTAAAGTTACATTTAGTCGAATTTAATCGAAAGTTTGCTTGTTTGTTTGTTTAACTGTGGAGGCTGCCCACTAAAGTGTGCTAGCCTGTGTAACTAATTTATCACTGTCTCTGCATTTTCTGTGTGTTTCTACAAAAAAACAAAAAAAACAAAAAAATAATCCTTGTTTTCCTGCCTTTCTCGACTAGTTTAGACCAGTATACAGGCATTGTTGTATTCTGGGCTGTGGTGTAGTTCCTGTGTTGTCCATTACCTTACTTGGATAGAAGGAAGTTTCTTTGCAAACCAGTGGGAGTGGGGAGCCTTGAGCAGCCTACCTGTCCTTGGGGGAAGTGACCTCAGCACAAGAAGCTGTAGTAATTGGTTGTTTGGGACCATTCCTAGCTCTTTTGTAGTTCACTGCTTAAAATCTGCATTTGCACGGCTTTGCGTGGTCGTGCACATAGCGCAGCAACGGTTAAACAAGGTTAGACTTTTTCTGGCTCCGCCAAGTGTGCTCTTCAATTTTTCCCTTAGAACTGTTCTACTTGCAATCTAAACAGCCTATACTCTATCTGAAAAGCTCAGCACTTGCTCCTAAAGCATTTTTTACACAGGTAAAGCACTCTTAAACAAAAGAAAGTACTTCATTCACCTAAATTCTGTTGAGTACCCATTTCCCTATAGGTCCTTTCTGACTCAGTTACACAGCAATCTTTTTCACTATTTCTAGCATGTCGAAGGGTCAGTTGCTGGCGTCCTCTCCTTTTCAGCTGGTGAATCTGGGAATCTTGAGGCAATGTTACAATTGCCTCATGTACACAGACAACCCTCTCCTCCTCCCAACAAATACAAATATATGCGAGAGATGCAACTATATAGCCAAACTGGAGGCTGAGCTCTCTCAATTCAGTACTGGCAAGACCAGTCAGGAGGAGAAGGTAACCACGCACACCACAAACCCAGTCTCACATAGAACTATCACAACTGCAAACCAAACACATAAACACACAAAAACATACTCGGAGGTGCTGATAAAAAATCTACCAAAACAATAGAGGCCTCCAAAGCAGACACCCAAGTAACCACCACCTCAAGACATAGCACATGCAACACATAGTTCACAAAGTCAGTGTGCTAAACAGTCACAGCCCTTAAGGCCAAACAACATGCCAGACACACTTGTAATAGGTGACTCCATAGTCAGACACACTGACGTCCCGCTTACCAGACTGAACAAGGAAAAGGTCACAGTAAGCTGCCTGTCGGGAGCTAGAATCCGCCACATAACACAAGCACTCAGGTCACTCCACAGCAAGTACAAATATGACTCAGTCATTGTACATGCCGGTGTGAATGACCTGAGACGTACCTCCTTGGACTACATGAAAAGAGACATAGAGGAGCTCTCTGATTATGTAGCCCAGGCCGGTATGACCCTGACCATGAGCAGCATCTTACCCTCACCAAGAATGATGCCACAGTACAAAGACAAAATGATCAGTTTTAACAATTGGCTTAATTACTGGTGTCATTCTAAGGGGATCCAATGTCTGTCTGCTTGGGATGACATGCTTGACAAGCCACGCTGCTTCAAGGGATGGCTTGCACCTGTAACCCTGGGCTTCGGATATTGGCCAAGGCTCTTGCCACCCCATAGTGCCTTTTTAGGCAAGGCTCAAATGACAAACCTACCTCCCTAGAAAACACAAGTGGAAAAAAACTAAGGGTAATGCTGCTCAATGCCAGAAGTCTAAACCTCAAGATGCACGCCCTCGAAGCCCTCCTCAGTATGGAGAACATCGATGTCTGTGCAGTGACTGAAACCTGGTTCAAGGCTCCTGAGAGCACCCCAGCACTATCAGGTTTTACCTCATATCATGCTTTCCGGCCCCAAAACTTGGACTGAACCACAAAAGGAGGGGGGTATCCATTTTCATGAAAGATACCCACACCTCCAGGTTAGTGGCAATGCACGAAGCATCGGAGACTATCCAGGTGCAACTAACCATAGGCAAAACTGCCTTACAGTTTGTAGCATGCTACAGACTACCCCCTCAAACTCAGGAACCCCACACAGCCTTCCTGAAGACACTGTAGAGTATGAATGTCTCTCCAAATACCATCATTTTGGGAGACTTCAACTACCCAAACATAGACTGGGAACATTACTCAAGCCCCAACACCCTAGCCCAAAGGTTCCTAGAATTCATAAACTCAAATGCAATGGAACAACTAGTCACCATTCCCACAAGAGGAGACAATATACTAGACCTGATCATCACAAACATGGGGACAAAATGCTCCACACTGGAAGTATATCCCTCTTTGGTAAGATCAGACCATAAATTAATCTCACTAGAAATCCACATCCCGCCCCCACCCCCTGCACAAAAGACCACAGTGAAGAACTTCTCAAAAGCAAACTTCACACTTCTTAAGACTGAAGTGGTATCCTTCAAGGCCCCTGGGCCAGTGGAAACCACAACTCACACTGCTGAATCCTTTGCAAATGCCTTCTATGGGCACCTTCAAGAATGCATGGATCATGCAATCCCAAATAAAACCAAGACCCATTCCCCCAAAGGCAGGCGCCCAGCCTGGTGGACCCCAGCCATAAACAAACTTTACAACAGGAGGAGGAAGCTACTTCATGACAGAGCAAAATCCCTAAAAGGGAAGGCATCTCTGATCAGTACTAGCAAAAAACTACGATCACTCATAAAATCATCCAAGGCCAACTTTGAGAGAAAAATCGCAAAAGACACAAAAGACAATCACAAGGCCTTCTTTAGCTATGTTAGAAACCTTGGTGGAAACTCCCAGATATGCTCAGAGTTAGTCCAAAATGACACAAAATACACTGAACCCACTGACATTGCCAACATTCTGGCAGACAGGTTCAGTGCAAATTTCTCCTCCCCCTCCCCCCCAAAAGGAGAAAGAACTATCCCAGAAAAGTGTAGCCTCCCTAACATCTCAGATGCCCAGGTGAGAGCCGCCCTCTCTAAAGCTAAAAACACAGCATCAATGGGACCGGATGATGTCCCGGGCTGTGTGCTACATGAACGCCAAGAGGAACTAAACCCACACATAAGGCTGCTGTTTAATCTTAGCCTTACTACAGGATACGTACCCAAAGAGTGGCATACGGCAACAGTGGTCCCACTTCACAAAGGCGGTGCTTCTACAGACCCTGGAAATTAACGCCCCATAAGCTTGACGAGCCTGGTCTGCAAAGCTATGGAGAGGATCATTATGGAACTCATAAACAAAGACATTGGGGAACTACAGACATTGGATCCTACCCAATTTGGCTTTGTCAAGGGCAGATCCTGCCTTTTGAACTTGGTCGACTTTTTTGAAACAGTCACTAAGGCCATTGATGAGGGTAAGGCAGTTCACACAGCCTACCTTGACCTTGCAAAAGCCTTTGACACAATACCCCACTCGGGCGTCATAGACAAACTCACCAGCTTAAATGTAAACCCATAAGTCACAAGATGGGTTGCAAACTGGCTCAAGGACAGAACCCACAGAGTCAGAGTTGCTGGAGCTATGTCAGACTCTAAGCCAGTCACAAGCGGTGTCCCACAGGGCTCAGTCCTGGGACCCCTCTTGTTCGGCATTTATTTTTCCGAGGTACAGGCAAACATAGAAGGATTGTGGCTGACAAAGTTCGCAGATGACTGCAAACTGAGCGCCATAATTGATACTCCAGCGAACACAAACATCCTTCAGAGAGGCCTCATAGAAACGGATAATTGGTGCCAGAGCCATGGCCTTAAGCTGAACGCCAAAAAATGTATAGTCATACCCTTTGGGAAAAACAAGGTACCAACAAATGACCACATAGGTGGTAATCCATTAAGTACGGAAGAGGTAATCAGGGACCTAGGGACCCAGGTTGACAGTAACCTCTTATTTGACACTCACATTGCCAAAGTGGTTAGGAAGACTTCTATATTGCCCACCTTATCATGAAGGGTTTCACATCTAGATCAAGAGAGGTCATTGTGCCCCTGTACTCTTCTCTTATCAGGCCAATGATTGAGTACAATGCCCCATTTGGGATGTATCTCACCCGACACCTGCAGCAGTTGGAAAGACCCCAGAAGTTTCTCACCAAGAGGATAAAGGGTCTTAAACATATGTCATATGCTGCCCGACTGAAAAAACTCCAGCTCTATTCAGTCGCATACCACCTACTCAGAGGTGATCTGTGCCTGAAGTACAAGGCCATGTCCAATCTGGAATTAATGGACATGCTCCACATCAGAAAATCCAAATCCATCAGAGCCACGAGAACAAGAGACTTAAACCTCAACACAGAAATAAATAGGACGTGCTGGAGGGACAGATTCATAACCCAGAGGCTCCCTACACTCTGGAACAGAATCCCAGTCCGTGTTAGGCAGAGCCCCTCACTGACTCTATTCAAGAGAAATCTCGACGAGTGGATGGGAGATCGTAGGTTTACCCCGGGGTCATCTCTGTGTCACTACTAGACAGAGGCACAGTAAACTAAACCCTAAAAGGGCGTAGTATTCTCATCCTAAGGGGTGGTGAAAGCCACACACACTCTGGCTAGGCTTATAAATGCCCTAGGGCAGATAGCCTAGTACGAACCTATGAACCTATTTACCTTTAGAGAAAGTGCTGTAGTGATATTCCTGGTCTGGAGAGTTGGTTATGAGCTGACAGATTTTATTGTAAGAAACCTTTTAAGGTTGTCTTGCTTTTGTTGGAGGCCATGGCAAAAACTGGCAGGCCATATTGAAACTGTGTGAACAGTATTTCTTTTCAAAAAGTGTCTCTGGTTGTTGGAGGGAGAAATAGAGCAAGTATTATACACCAAAAAGGGGGAAGTTGATTTTAGTTTGGATTTTCTTGCTATGCAAGTGAATGTTGAGTGACTGTTCTATTCATATCACAAGATATCTGAAGTGTGATGTATAAAATTCTTGAAGGAAATCATTGGTGTGAAGCTGGCACGTGTACATTGAGTGGATCTTATGTTGTGCATTGAGATTCTGGTATTTTCCCTAGTAAACTGTCAACTTCATGTCAGAATTTATAAGCAATTCATGAAGTACTAGCATTTTGGAAAATTTATGGCAAAATCTTTAACTTTCTCCTGGATTACAGTATGCCACAGTTGTTTATCTATTTATTTTATGTTTGTTAACCAGGTAGGGTGTGCTACTCTGAGGACCCTTTTCAACCACGATTCAGGCCTAGTGGACAAATACAAACAAAATGTGTGTTTCAAAAAACAGAGAAAATACAAAGTATTGCATGTTTTACACATTTCATATGCATATGAAGAAGATAAGAAATAAGAATATACACATCTGATAAATACATAGGTAGCTGCTTGACCTAGCCCAGTTCCCCAAATGCCCCAGGGCATTGTCTAAAGTGACTTTCTGAAGATCCTGCATTAGGTAAATGAAGGCTGTGGGAATCAAACACTGTACCACAGGAAGCAGCTCATTAACAGTGCATATATCCTTAATCTTCTGTGCTAACTGCCAGACATGATACATGTAGATGTCCTTTCATATCACTGATGCAGTATTCTTTACATCTGGGATTCCCTGCATAGGCAGCCCTACGTCCGGCCAGCATACGAACGCTTAGGTTGCTTTAAGGTATGCCTTATGTCACACGTATGCTCTTCTTGTAGCATAGGGCATAAAGATGATATCTGGATGTACCATCCTCAGAACTTCTTTGCCTCCAGCCTGAACACCTTCTCTCAATCATCGCCTGAATGCCTATGTCCTGTTGCTGGTTTCTGAGCCATTGCAAATAAGTGCACCATCGGGGTTTCTTTTTTTTCTTGTCTTTTGGTTGCTTCTGGGCTTTCATATCATCCAAGAAGGGTAAATGCCAGTGTGGGAGACAGATTCCCCACAAAGACCACCATTAACAGTGTTTGTTTGCCTGTCTGCTTCACACAACCATATGTCCCGTTCCATCTGTCAGGCTTTTGTACTGAAAACTCTTCATAGTAGACTTTCTTCCTTAGCATTGTATCTGGAGAATCAGCAACTTAAGCTTCTCGCTAAAGATGTTAAGGAACTTTCCACCCTGAGGGTCAGCCATCAGGGAAGAAGAGGGCTAAAAAACTTAGGCCGGAATCTTCTGCTGTCTAGCCTCTGCTGTACACTTCTCCTGAGGTAAGTGAATGCCCTGAGGTTTTCCCAGCTTTGTTGTCAGATTCCTCTGCCTTATCCAGGTTGGAGACCGATGAGGATCCGGCTTTAAGCATGTCTGATGAGGCTTTGCAGACATCTGTTTTGGATATTCAGGGGGAACCATGGTTGATTATTTCTGAGGGGCCTAGGAGTGTTCCTCAGATTTTAGTCAGGGAAGAAGTCCCTACTGCTGTTATTGAATGCTGTCCTGGGTTAGAGCTTTCCAAGTTTTACAAGGGAGACATCCCATTAAAGAAAAAACAAACATACATGTTTCTCCTGCCCCTAGGGATCCACAGAGTGAGTGGCAGGCCTTCACTCGGGATTTGTTTAATGATTTGATGGCATTGAAATCTCCTCAGGGGGTTTCTGATCCAGCTCCCCCTTGGTCCTCTACTCCACTTAAAAGACCCAGGGAACAGGATGTTTCTGAGGAGGAGTTAAATTCTGATGAGGAATCCCTTGCTTACTCTTCTCATATTCCTTCTCCTTTGGATTATGGGTCTGAGGAAGAAGAATCTACCAGTCTTGATACTCCCTTTTAGGAATTTTCTGCTGAGGACACAAAATCCAGGATGATGCATTTTTCTTCAAATGGGATTGTGCTCAACTCTCTGAAATAAGAGGTACTATGAGTTGCTGCAGATGGAATCTCTGAAACCTTCTGCTATTCCTCCTGTTTTGACTGCTTTGTTGTATGCATTTTCAAATGCCTCTAAAGCTCCTGACTCTCAGCCCTCTGCTCCCAAGAAATCTAATAGAGTTTATAGGGACCCTGAGGACTGTAACTTTTGTACGCGTGCCCTGCTGCTGACCTCTCAGTAGTGTCTGTTGCCTCTGAAGAAACATCTCAATTGCTTCCTTCGCCCAAGTTGCTGCCTTCTGATAAAGATAGCAGAACCATGGATAGGCTAGGTAAGAGGGTTTACACATCAGCTACCCTGGCTTTTAGGGCTATTAATTATCTGACTCATATGTCCAGGTATGTGTTGGCTCTCCTATCTCAGGCTTGTCAGATTCTTTCTGATATTCCAGAGTCTGAGAGTAAGACTTCTGCTCTTTCCCTGTTAGGAACTTCCTCACAGGCAGTTTGTCATTCCATCAAGTGTAGTTATGATGCAGCACATGTTTCTTCCAGGGCTGCTGCTTTTGGGTCATTGATGAGAAGGTATTCTTGGCTTCAGCTTCAACCATTACCTGATTATATCAAGGCTAAGCTGTTGGATGCCACTCTAGATAGTAAACACTTGTTTGGGGAGGCTGCTGCTGATTTGTTTAAGTCCCTTCAGGATAAGGGCAAGGCTTTACAGGAGCTTAAGCATGTGTTTGTTCCTACTGTGCCTAAATTTCAGAGATGCTACCCCAATAAGCCAGTCTTTGGTTGCAGACAATCTCACCCTCCTCCTAAGGGCAAGAAGAGTGGCAAGTGGGCTCCTCCTCCTCCTCTAAGGCTACTCAGACTTCAGGGACTCAGAAATCCTCCTTTCCAGATAAACCAGGTACTGTCTGACTATTTATTTCTTCCAGGCCATGTCATTCTTTCTCTTTACCTCTCTCTCTCTTCCTGTTTTGCTTCAGGTTAGTCAGGATTCTTGTGTTCTGTCCATTATTTTCCAGGGATATTTCATGGTGTGGAATTCCCTTCCCCCTTTTATAGGCATTCCTCAACCCACATTGAGAAATATCCCCTTTTTCCCAAAGGTGCCCTGAGACCTTTTAACTCAGGGTACTATTCAAGAGGTACCTGTGTCTCAAAGTGGGATGGGGTTTTACTCCAGGATGTTTCTAGTACCCAGAAAGGAGAGTACTTGGAGGCCTATTCTAGATCTCTCTCATCTAAACATTTTTCTGAAGGTGCCCACTTTTCGAATGTTGTCCCTTCAGCTTCTGCTCCCTCTTTTAATTCCTCAGGCTTGAATGGTGTCTCTGGTTCTCAAGGATGCTTATCTCAATATTCTGATTCATCCCGTTTTCAGGAAGCTTTTGCATTTATCTGTTGTTTCCTGGCATTTTCAGTTCTGTGCTTTGCCCTTTGGCCTTTTTACTACCCCAAGGGTATTCACCAAATGCCTTGCTCCTGTGATAGCTTTTTGCAGGCTTCAAGGGATCCAAGTATTTCCTTACTTGGATGACCTGCTGATTCAGGCATCCTCTCCAGAGATCCTGTTGCAGAATCTTCATTTTGCCATTTCCCTTCTTCAGAGCCTTTGGTTTACAATAAACTTCAAAAAGTCTTCTCTGACTCCTTCTCAAAATCATGTTTTTCTTGGGTTGCAGGATTCAGACGGTGCCTATGCTGGCATCCCTGTCTCCTGCTAAAGCCTTAACTCTCATTTCCTTCTTTCAAACTCTTCATCTTATGGCCTCCATTACAGCTAAGGAGTTTCTGAGTGGTCTGAGTTTCATGCCATCCACCACCTGCTCCTTCTGGCCAAACTCCACATGAGAAAGTTTCAGTGGTTCCCGAAGTCAGTTTGGCTTCAACATACACATCCTCTAGAAATTGTAGTTCCTCTTCTACCGTCCCTCATGAATCCAGGGTTCCCTTTCACCCTCTTCCCTCTCAGGAATTGTTCACAGACATTTCAGACATAGGATGGGGAGCAGCTTTTGGCTCCCTAAAGGTGCATGGCTGTTGTCACTTTTTCAAAAGGAGCACATCAATGTCAAAGAGATGACAGCCCTTCTGCTGGCTCTTCAGGCTTTTCATCCTCGTTTCTCCCTGGGTCCTCTCAAGGTATTTACAGACAATACCACCATGATGCGGTATATAAACAAATGGGAGGTAACAAGATCTTATCTTCTTTGCCAGTTGGCACTCCTGGTATAGGATCGTGCTGTACAGTATCAAGTGACTCTTCAGGCAATGTACAGTCCCTCAGGTCAAAACATAGTGGCAGACACTCGGAGCAGCTCCTTAACTCAGTTGCACAAATGGATGCTTCACAGGGACGTGTTTCTCAACATTGTTCATCAATGAGGTACTCCTCAGGTAGATCTATTTGTCTCCTCTCTGAACAGACAACTTCCAATATTTTGTGCCATAGTCCCAAGTCCTCTGGTGTGGAAGGTGGATGCCCTCTCCTTTTCTTGAAGAGGATGTTTCTTTTTGCTTTCCCTCTCCTTCCCCTCATTCCATAAGTCCTGTTCAGAATTCAACAGGATGCTCCCAAAATCTTGTTGGTGACCCCCTTTTGGCTGAGACAGCATTGGTCCCCTCTTCTTCTGCATTTAGTCAAGGGCAATCATCACAAATTACCTTACTGGGTGGACCTACTCACACAAGACAGGGGATCTCTCATCCATCCCCACCTGTCCACTATTCAACTGACATTGTGGGTGATAGGATTTTGATTCCACACAGACACCTTTTTTCTGTGGACATGCTTAGGGTCCTACAAAAGGCCAGGAAACCCCATTACTAGGAAATCCTACTTATCCATATGGAAAAGGTTTTCTGTTTGGTGTCTCTCTCATATCCTGGATCCACTTTCTTTGGATGTTCCTTAGGTTCTTTCTTATTTGTGTGAATTGCTCAGTGCTGGGTTGGTTTATTCTTCTGTTAAGGCCCACTTATCACCTATCTTTGTCTGCCTTTATCTCCTCCTTTAGCTTCTAGATTTGAAGCTAAACAATTTCTTAAAGGTGTCATTCACATTAGGCCTCACAGGAAGCCAGTTCCTTCATTCTGGGATCTTGATTTTGTGCTGGAGAAATTGACTCTGGCTCCTTTTGAGCCTGTTCTTTAGCTTCCTTGTAACATTGCTGTTGGAAGACTGTTCTTTTGTTGGCCCTTATGTCTAAAATCTTACCATAACAGTATATATCTTTCTTGTCACTGTTGCAGTATTCACTCCCACCCTCCTCTCCCGGTCCATTTCTTTTCTGGATGTACTGATTATCTCTTGGTGTTTCTTGGAATGGCTTTCCTACTGGGGCTATCAGTTCCAAGGATGGTCTGTCCAGACATCACCTTTATGCCATACGTTATATGTGTGACGTATGGCATGCCTTAAATCAACCTAAGGCTTTGGTATACTGGCCAGACGTTAGGCTGCTCTCGGAAGGGAATCCCAGATGTAAAGAATACTGCAATGGTGAAGGAATGGGCATCTACTGATATGCTAAGATTTTACACAATTTTACTTTCAAGCGAACTGAGATGAAGTACATACAAGCAAATTCATCAGCTATACAAAATAACTACTTCCAGTTCTCTGAATAGAGATGAAGTTTTGCAGTGGTACACAACAGACTGAGAAAGACAAAAGGAAAAGAAAGGAAAAAAAGGTGTGTCGGAGAACTTTAAAAATTTTCACTTAATAGTAACTAATGAAGACAAATGCAAAAGGAGGAAGTTAACATTTATCTCTGAAGAAGATGCATTTATTTACATTAACTATAAGGGTATGAAGGGAATTTTTTAAATGTTTTGGATTGTCAGTCTGCCTAATATATTCAGGCAATGACTTTCAGCTTACTGGAACAATTTTGGAAAATAATCTCTCACAGTTGCAAAAGTTTAAGGTCGCCACTACAGTTGTGGGGATTCTGAATTTTGTAGAGAGTTGTTGTTTGTCTTTTGGCTTTTCCCGGTAAGGGGTCGCCACAGCAGAACTCCGGTCTGCTAATGATTGGCAGTAGATTTTTACGAAACGCCGAGGTGTCAGCTCGACGCTCAACCTTCAACAAAGGCACGCCCACTTACGCACGCATGTCTTTCGAATGCTACCCAACCATGGGGAGGACATGCAGACTCCACACAGAAAGCACTCCCAAGCTCAGCTGAGAATCGAACGGGAGAACCTCTTGCTGTGAGGTAACAACTCTACCGCCGTACCACCATAGTATGAAGAGATTTTAATTAATTGATTTATTAAAGATAGGGAGACAGTATATTGCATATACTATTTAAAGGTATGAGGATTAAAGAGAAGAGTAACCCCAGCAGCAACTGGTAATGTTTCCTGCTTGCTTATTATAATATAGTGGTGACATCTTTTTCTTGAAAGGTGAACATTTAAAGTGTAGTATACCATTTTCAGCAGATTGCAAAAGATTGTACTTTTGTACATAACTACAGGCAACGATAGGCAGTCTGTATTCTAATCAAAGCTATAAATGTGCTGCTTTCTTGAATTGAATATGGCTTGCCAATCATAGCTTAACTCTCCACACAAAATATTTGCTTATTCAGACCATTAAAAATAGGTTACTCCACTTCATTCATCTTGTCAATGCTAGAAACACCCATTCTATTATCCTGAATAGGACAAAATGGTTGCCAGTCACAGACAGAACGTCCATTATACTTAAGACTACTACATTCAAATTATTTAACCACATAATGGATACAGCTGATACAAAAATCAGTCTCGTGACTTACATTATTAGGAGGGTATACTGTTAGTTAGGCCACCATTCAAATTAATGCTGACTGAAAAATCTTTTATAAAAATGAAATTCTACCTAGTGAAATTGTATTTCTGTAAATATTTGAAATGCACCTCAGTTAGCTACTTTTTGGAAACAACTCCAAACTACATTTGCTTCAAGTAAATAAGTTGAAATGCTTCAGGGATTCAAGTTAACTGAGTACAGACCAAGAATTACTTGATAAACACTCTCAGCAACAGTATAGAGCTAATCCAAGCATCCCTTGTGTACTCAATACATCAGTTTTCCCGGTTCAGTTGGGATGGGTGAGGGAGATTTGTTTTATTTACACACACACACACACACACACACACACACACACACACACACACACACACACACACACACACACTTATTATTTCTTTTGAGATTGTGACCACAGGGATGTATTACAATGCACGGTTAACCATAGTATGTATGTATGTATGTATGTATGTATTTATTTATTTATTTATTTATATTTGTTGACCGGGAGTGTCCGACTGGACATAGGTCCATTTTCAGCGGAAGTCCGGGGAGAAAAGCTCCATAGTTAAAATAAACAGACAGTAGTTACATTGGATTACATAGCATTAACAATTTACATGGCAATTACTTACAACATATTTACAGATGAAGAACATAGTACATCAGTAGACAACTAGAATCTTTATCTGTGAAGTACATAACAGACATTAACAAATGTTAAAATAAGAAGTTCCTGCTGTATAAGTACTAGGCTTATGAGCATCTGAGCTTGCTATAATCAAGGTAGTTAGTGGAGTGGAAAGAAAGGTAGTGGTTGGATGGGGTGGGTGATATTAGAGTGGGAGTTGCAAGGGCATAGCCAGCATGTTTTTAGGTGTGCTTTTATTAAAGTTTTGAAGTGGGTGCATGATGGTACAGAGGTAATTGTGGGTGGGAGGGAGTTCCATAATTTGGATATGGTGCAAGAGAATAGTGCTTCACCAGCAGAGTTATTGGCTTTAGTGATCTGCAAGTGATTTTTGTTGCTGGATCTTAGTGGTCTGGTGGTGCGATAGGGTTGGAGTAGATTCTGGAGGGATGGGACATTTAGTGGATGATTTACTAGTTTGTGGGCAAGTGAGAGTTGATACCATTGAAGGAGGTGAGGGAGTTCAAGCCAGCCCAGTTCAGCAAGTGAGAGACGGTGGTGACTATGGTAGGATGCCCCTGTGGCGAATTTCGCAATTTTGTTGTAGCAGGTCTCTAGCTTGTTTAGATCGCATTGCCTTAGGTTGGTATATACTGGAGAGGCATAAAGTAGGGTGGAGATAAGGTGGGAATTTGCTATTGAAATCTTTGCTGCTTTGATGAGAAGATGCTTATTTCTGTATAACGCCCCTAGTTTTTTGTGGACTTTTTTATGGTCATGGATATGTGAATGTCAAATTTTAGTTTATTGTCTATTTCCACTCCTAGCAATTTGGTGTGTTCAGTTGGGTATATAGTGGTGTTGTCTTTTGCTGTGATGTTAAAGTGAGAGTTGTTTTGAGTATGTTTGGTGGGTTGGAAGATGAGTAGTTAAGTTTTGTTTGGGTTGAGTATTAATTGGGCATCGGATAACCAAGTTTCAACAGAGGAAAAGGCTTCCTGTGTGACTTTTTGCAGTTTGGGTAGGGACTGGGCTGAGCAGATGATGGTCGAGTCATCTGCGTATTGTATGAGTGTGCCATGTGTGGTGGCAGAGGCTAGATTATTTGTGAAAACAAAGAAGAGTAGGGTTCCGAGGATGGATCCTTGGGGAACCCCTATGGAGACAGGTAGTTGGGGAGATATGTCATTCTGTCATACAACGGATTGGTGCTGGTCAGACAGGTAACTCTGAAACCAGTTGGTGACTGATTGTGAGAGGGATAGGTTATTGAGGACGGGATAGGTTATTGAGGACAGAGATAAGTTGTTTGTGTGGGACCATGTCAAATGCTTTAGATAGGTCTAGGAAAGTAGCAGAGGAGAGATAGCCATTGTTTTTATGCTGAAGGATAATGTTAGTAAAGGAGACTAAGGCAGTGGTGGTGCTATGGTTTGGTCGGAAACCATGCTGAGTATTGGAAAGGAGGTTGTTAGTAAGGAGGTAGTCTGAGACCTGAGAGTGTATGCATCTCTAGTATTTTGGAGAGTGGAGAGAGAATAGCTATGGGGCGGTAATTGGTTAGTTCTGTGGAGGGTCCGCCTTTGTGGAGGGGAATTATATGTGATACTTTCCACAGTGTGGGAACATAACTTTCTGACAGATATCGGTTAATCAAGATGGATACTGGGTAGGCCAGAGCATCAGCTGCGATTTGTAGGTATTCACTTGGGAGGTTGTCTGCTGCTAATTTGGTGGGTTTAAGTTTAGTTAAGAGTTTTTTATGTTGGAGGTAGGTACAGGAGAAAAAGAGAAGGCAGTGGGGAGATTAGTAGTTGAAGGTGTGGGTTGGAGGGGGGGGGTTGTGTTGTTTAGCTACTGATAGTATGGTTTGTTTGAAGTGTGTGTTGAATGAGGTAGCAATATTTTCTGAGGAGTGAGGGATGTTAGGAGGAGGGGTACTGACTTTACCTGGGTGGAGGATGGAGTTTATGGAAGACCAGAATTGTTTGGGGCTGTGTTCGGAGGAGTCTAGGGCAGACTGGTAGTATTGGAATTTGTCCTGTTTTATTAGCTTTTTGACTCTATTGCGTAGTTCTAGGAATTTCTGTCTAGTTGAGGGGGTCTTGGTTTTGCGCCAGTGCTCCCAGGCTTTATCCCTGTTTTTCATTTCTGACTTAGCCTGTAGCCACGGGGAGGGTTGTGTTTTGATTCTGGAAAGTCTTATGGGGGCATGGTAATTAAGGATGCTCAGGAAGGTAGTATTAAAAAATTCAACTGCGTCATCAAGACTGAGGTACTTTAAAGGATGCCAGTTACATTCTTTGAGGGATTAGATGAATGTGAGTGGGTTAAAGTTTATTTTTTTACGTATCTGATGGTAGATGACAGGTTTAGCTTGGTATAGGTATTTTTCAGTAGGAATGTTGGGGGGGTGATCACTGAGGCTATCTGATAAGCAGACTGTTATATATGACTGGGGGCTCTTACTGACTAGTATCCAACAGGGTAGTGTGCTTGCTGGAGTTTTTATTTATCCTGGTTGGCGACTGGACTAGTTGGGTGAAGCCATGAAGGTTTACATGATGGGTTGGATGGTTGCCAGAATAGGATTGCCAGTCAATATTGAAATCACCTAAAATGATAGTTTCTTGGGGGAGATGGTGGGTAGACCAGCTGAGGAGGTTTTCTAGTGGAGGGATGTTTTGGCCAGGCGGAAAGTAGCATCCAATTATGTTGATGGTTTTGTTTTGGTTTATTTTGAGGTTGGTATATATTATTTCTTCATTGCCTATATCTGGAGCTGATGATTTTAAGATCTGGATGTTTAGATGCTGTTTAAATATTATAGCTACACCGCCTCCTTTCTTGTTTAGCCGGTCTACTATTAGTATGCCATAACCTGTAGGGAGTATTTTCTCACTGGTAATGTGAGGTTTTAGCCAGGTTTCTGTCAGGATGACTATATCTGGGGAGTACAAGTCTATGGTGGCATGGAGTTCATGGACTTTGTTGGATATACTTCTAATATTTAGGCTTAGTAGAAGGAAGTCACTTGGCTTTCTATTGGCTGTAATATGGGAGAAGTTGTGGTTTCTAGTCTGATTATGAGGATTGGGGTTGGAGATGGTAGGGCCAGGGTTGGGGTGGATATCTCCACTTAGGGCTAGTTTTGATATGCATGAGGTTATTAGTTTTCTCAGTTTTTGAATGTGTTTGTTTATAAGGGAAACTTTATGATTGTGCTCTTTGGGTAATAGGTATGGTGGGTGGGTTACTATGTTAAGTTGTAGGGATGCTTTATGTTTGAGTAATATAGTTGGTAGAATATGTGGGGGGTGTATAGGGATGGTTCTTGAGTTGGTGGGAGGGGAGCTGAGTGAGGGTGAGACATGAGTGGTGGTGTGAGTTGTAGTACAGTGGTAGTGGTTGAGTGCGGGAATGATAGAGCTTTGGTAGGATGTAAGATATGCAAGGAGAGTGCATGCAGTGAGCATAGATAAGGTATGCTTGTACATGTTAGTTGAGGAGGTGTGATAGTAGTGGGAACTTGGAGGAGGTAGTGTTGGGTTAGCGCTGTGGTTGGCTACTGGAAAGATGGGAGGGGTTTGTGAGTGTAATAAAGGTGGGACCACTGGGGGCGGGAGGTAATAGGGGGCAGGGTGGGGAGTGAAGCAGGTAGAGACCCTGTTGGTTGCTCTTATGAGGGGGCTGGAAACAATCAGGTAACAGAGTTAATTGATGAATGAACATATGATAGTGACAAGGGTGGTTGTAGTTTTAAAAATGGTGCCTGCCACAGGTAATATTTATTTATTAACTTTGGGATTGTCTTAAGGTAATAAACAGGGAAGGGGGAGGGGAGAACAAGGGTGTGAGCAGGCAGTTCTTTGTACTGCTGCTAATGAGCCAAAGCAAAGACAAGTTAGTCTTTGAGAAACAATCACAATTTACCAAGGACTGCTCTGAAACTGTAAGTCATTTCTTAACCATTTTCAGGTGGAAAAACAGGATAACCTTGTATCAGTAGGCCACTGTGGTCTCAGTTTAAATTAACAAACACACAGTATTGATCAGATTATGGATACTATCTGCTAACAGAAGGGAATAAGAGAGAAAGCGGAAGATGAGTGTTGTGTGTGTGGGGGGGGGCTGCTTACAAGCCAAAGCAGAGTGCTCTCCAGGGTAAAATGAATATTGGCTCAAACAGGTAGACACATACTCAAAGTTAACTTTAGTTGTGTATATAATTTATTTTATATTTGCATACACTCTGTTGAAATGTTGTTATGCCAAACTGTCGGTGACGTACTGCTTCAATGCTCTGATGAATTTTAGTGTACTATTTCACTGATTGTAGTGGAATGTTTTTTACTTCCGCTTTTCTGCGTGCTCTTTTACTGTTCTGAATGTACTATATTACTGGCTGTACTGCAACATGTTATAATATCGTTGTTTGCCATTCTGGTCCTGGTAAGTTATAAATAAATAAAAATAAAAGTAGGACAAGGATGGTTCTGGTGGGAGGCACACCATCAGGAATAAGGAAAGTATTTAGTAGAGTATTATTCTGATCAGTTCTTCATCAGTGTGTCTGTTTCAGACATGTTTGAGGGAGCAGATTATGGGATTAGCTCCTCTTCTGATGAGACATAAGTAGGGCAGAGTTAAAAATTAAGGAGAGTTTAAGGAAGTATTTAACCGAAATTGCTGAAAGGTGGTAAGTGAAGTTCAATGCAGATAAATATAAAGTTCTGCACCTCAGTCACAGCAATTGTGATGTGAAGTATCAGCTAGAGAGAGTGAAACTGATGCCAACAGAGCAGCAAAAGGATATGTGGGTGCTGATCACACCTGGATTTAACCATCAGGAGCTGAAAAGTAGAAGAAGAGGCTGGTGGCAGCAGCTAAATGAATACTTAGGAATATCTACTGGAGGGGGGGTGGTTAGAGACTACAAAAGTGAAGAAGTAATACATCCACTCTACAGGCCCACATCAGACTCCATCCTGGGTACTGTGTACAGTTCTGGAGGGTGTACAAGGAATATATTGTTATGGGAAGAGTGCAGAGGAAATCCACCAAAAGGGTGCATGGGAGGGGGGAGAGAATATAATCAGATACTACAGGAGCTGAAGTTTGAGATGGGAGGATATGATATGGGAGCACATGATCATATCAGGAAAATGTGAAGTTGTTGTCTTTAAAAGGAAGGAGAAAATGAGGAGGCGGCACTGGAAGTAGAGTATAGTAATAAACTGCTCTTTGGTGTTGTGAAAACACTTTTTCATGAAGAAGGTTGAGGACCCATGAAATATATTTTGGTGAGGGGAATGCACAAAGTCTTCACAAGAGCATGGGGCAAAAAGAAAAAAAGTGTGAGGATGGACAGGAAGGAAGGAAAGACTGCTGAGCACATTTGAAATGTAGGTTAGATAAGCTTAGTGTTTTCTTCTGCCATCAAGAGTCATTAATGTAGATATGCAGCTGAGCATACTCCCAAAACAAAACAATACAGAGTTATCATTCATTCTGCGGACCTCAGAGATTACAGAAATGAAAATGAAGACAGTTTTAAGCATTTAACTTTAGAAATGCATCCACTCTACAGGGCTCTGATCACACTACATCCTGAGGGGAGGAAGAGTGAAAGAGAGAGAGAGAGAGAGATGTTTTCACTGACAATGAAGAAAAAAGTAATATTACAAGTGGAAATTTTATTTTATATTATTTCACTGACAGATATGACATGGGCGAGTTGTTAAGTAGCAAGAGTGTCTGTTGATGACACCAAAGGGCTTTGAAGATGAAGATTTACTTTCAACCCCCATGATAGTTACATACTCTGATTTATTCTACTTTAAAATGTCAAACCTAAGCCTAAAAAACTGGAGTAAATGTGATGTTGTATTGTTGCGGTGTAGCTCTCTCTGGCTTAATAATTTATAAGCAGAAATGACTGACTTGTTCTGCTTTATTTTCTACTTCTGAGAATGCAGTTTGTAAATTCAGACCGTACTGTATGTTTTTTCAAATGTATATTGGCAACTGGACTGATGCCAAAAAAGGCTTTTAGACTAGAAAATAAAAAAAAAGATGATTAACACTAGTTGCAATGCTGTATACATCTCAAATATGCATGTGTACTGAAAAGGCAGGAAACGGGGAGGCCCTTTTTAATCTGTGAAGAGCTGGGAGCTGGCTAGCTGCCAAAATGAAAGAATGAGCTGGAACAAAACAATGGGTAACCAAGGCAGACAATGTACAGGTTTTGTTTTTTTATGATACACCAGTGGCTACTGTTTGGAAAACTCACAGGCTTCTGATATTTGGAAGAAGCTAATGCTTAAACCTTACGAAGCATTATAATGCAGTACTGAAGTATTTGTGAGTAGAGCAGTAAGTCCACTCAGAGTACTGTTTGTAGCAGAATGTACGCATAATCTACTACTACTGTTAAGTATACAATGCCAGTGCAACCATATTTAAATTAATATCACTGTTGTGGTTAGTACACTGGTATAGTACAGCGGTGGTCACAGTAGTATTAATGTGATCTATGCATAGTGGCACCAGTACTGCAGTCATGAAACTGACACCAGCATATATGCTGTCATATTAGTAGTACAGTGGCATCAACTAAGCTGTCGACATGGTTACTCCAGGATAACAGCAAGTCTGTGACACGCAAGCAAAACTGTAGTTACAGTAAAAAGAAAACACAGTACAGCAATAGGTGCACTGACCTTTGCATAGCAATAAACACAGTGGAGAGAGTACTACAGTAATACAATGATACCAGTACAGATGGTGTTGCTGCACTTACACCAATAGATGCAGTGACCAATGTATACTACTGGAGTATAGAGAACCCAGAGCAGGAGATGGTACCTTGACACAGCTATACTAGTACCCTAATACTTGTATAGCATTCTTTATATTAATATCCTTGAGGCAGTACTTACAGTAACAATGTAACAATGCAGGAGTCAATATGTACAGGCACAGCAGGGAGGAAAAGACATCAATAAACCTGCAAGTACACTTTTATCTACTACATTTGGGTACAGTGACACTAATACAGCACAGGGTACAAAGATAGCAACCTGTCTATGAGTACTGCAACATGTCGGAGGTGAAGCAGGGATACTAGTGAACTGTATGTAAGGGGGCCCCATTATAACAGCAGGAATAAGAATACTGCACTCTTTAGCACAGTGTGTTGGGAGGAAAGTGTGCAAGGAGTAAGCGAATGAAAGTCGACAAGAAGTAGCAGTGAGAAGGGGATAGAGGCAGTAAGGGCAACAGGAAGGCAAGACAGGCAGAAAGGAACAGTGACAGGTGTCAGTAAAAATGATTTGTTCATATTGCCACTAAATCCACTTTTTAGAGCTAAAATCTATGTGCTGACACTGATTAGTCTGAGAACAAAACCCCTTGGACAAGAAATTTAGTGATAAAAGTACCTATAAGTTTCAGAGACCTGATAGACATGGAGGAGCTCTCGGATTATGTAGCCCAGGTGGGTATGACCCTAGCCCTGACCAACCTCCTACCATCACCCAGAATGATACCACAGTACAAGCAGAAAATGATTGAATTTCAACAATTGCCTAAGTTTCTGGAGTCATTCTAAGGGGATCCAGTATCTGTCTGGGATGACATGACTGACAGACCTCGATGCTTTGCCAGAGATGGCCTGCATCTATCAACCCTGGGCTTCTGGACACTGGCCAAGGCTCTTGCCACCCCTATAGTGTCTTTTTAGGTGGTGTCCCAAAGACCAAATCACCACCATAACAACTACAAACAAATGCAATCTGAGGGTCATGCTGCTCAACTCTAGAAGTCTAAATCTCAAAATGCACTCACTCGAAGCACTCCTTAAAATGGAGAACATCGACATTTGTGCTGTAACAGAGACCTGGGTCAAGGCAGCAGAAATCACCCATGCACTGCCAGGCTATAACTCATTCCACAGCTTTCGGCCCTGAACTTGGACCGAAGCTCCAAAGGCGGTGGTGATTCCATATTCATAAAGGATGCGCAGACCTACAGACTGGTAGCCCAACATAATGCATCAGAGATACTTCAGGTGTAGCTAACATTGGGTAAGACAACAATTCAAGTTGTAGCCTGCTATAGGTCCCCAACCCAAGACCCACACTCCACTTTTCCAAGCACCCTGGAGAATATTAGGGTCCAACCTAACACTCTCATACTAGGCGACTTCAACTACCCCTCTATTAACTGGGAAAACTACTCATGTACCAATACACTTGCCCAACGTTTCCTGGAATTCATTAATTCCAATGCCCTGGACCAGGTCGTTCTTACCCCCACTAGATGTAACAACATCCTTGACCTAGTCATTACTAACATGGGAGACTGTTGCTCTATACCAGTAGTCATCTCCTCCCTGGTTATATCCGACCACAAACTAATCACCTTGGAAATCCACATAACACCCAACCCCCCACCCCCACCCCCCACAAAGGTAACCACCATGAAAAACTTCTCCAAAGCTAACTTTGGGCTCCTAAAAACAGAGGTGGCTAACTTTACAGCGCCCATCCAATTGGAGAACAGCTGCATGACTGTCGAATCATACACTAATGCCCTGTACGAACACGTACACAAATGCATAGATCTCACAATACCCAAGAGAACCAAGACAGTCTCCTCCAAAAAAAAGTAAGCTAATCTGGTGGTCTCCTGCCACAAACAAACTCTACAACAGAAGGAGGAAACTAATGCAAAATAAGGTGAAGTCCCAAGACTGAAAAACTCCCTTATCAGCCTCAACAAAAAGTTGAGATCCCTCATCAAATCCTCTAAAGCTAGCTATGAAAACAGAATTGCAGCAGATAGTAAAGACAACCACAAGGCCTTCTATAGTTATGTACAGAATCTCCACTGCAATACCCAGATTTGCTTGGAGCTGTTGCACAATGGCACCTCCTATACAGAGCCAACAGATATTGCCAATATACTGGCCAACATATTCAGAGCCAACTTTACCCATCTCTCTCCCCCCAAAAAGGACCAACCACAATACCAGCAGATAGCCAGGCACACAGTATTACTACTGCACAGGTTAAAACAGCACTGTCCAAGGCCAAAATACAGTTTATATGGGTCCTGACAATATCCCTGGCTGTGTTCTACATGAACTAGAGTGAACTGGCACCTCACTTGTGTACCCTGTTCAATCACAGCCTCACCTCAGGCTTTGTCCCCACAGAATGGCACACTGCTACAGTCATCCCTCTCCACAACGGAGGAGTGAGTACAGACCCTGGGAACTATCACCCCATTAGCCTGACTAGTCTGATATGCAAAGCTATGGAACATATCATCATGGACCTAATAAACAAGGATATAGGGAATCTCCAAACTCTGGATCCCACACAGTTTGGTTTTGTGAAGGGTAGATCATACCTGCTCAACCTGGTCAACTTTTCTGAATCAGTCACCAGAGCTGTGGATCAAGGGAAGGTGGTTCATACAGCCTACCTTGATCTGGCCAAGGGCTTTGATACCATTCCCCTCTCAGGAATCATAGAAAAACTCACTAAGCTAGGCATCAACCCCTATATCACTAGATGCATTGTAAAATGGCTCACAGATAAAACCCACAATGTGAAAGTAGCTGACTCCAAGTCAGACTACCAACTAGTCATGAGTGGAGTCCCATAGGGTTCGGTCCTGGGTACTTTCCTGTTTGGTATTTACTTCTCTGAAGTCCAGGCCAACACGAATGGACTCTGGCTGACAAAGTTTGCGGACGATTGCAAGTTGGGAGCCATAATTAACTCCCCCAAGTGATGTTGACATCCTACAGAAAGGCCTCACTGAGACCAATGACTAGTATCAGAGCCATGGCCTTAAGCTCAATGCCAAAAAAATGTATCGTCATCCCCTTTGGGAAAAACCCAGTTCCCATGAATTACCACATCAGTGGTAGTCCACTGAACACAGAAGGCGTCATAAGAGATCTGGGAACACAAGTTGACAGCAACCTCTCTTTTGATCACCACATTGCCACTGTGATCAGAAAGTCCTTCTATGTGGCACATCTCATTAATAAGGGTTTTGCATCCAGGAAAAAAGAGGTCATTGTCTCCCTCTACTCTTCCCTCATTAGTCCACTCATTGAGTACAATGCCCCATTTGGCATGTACCTCACTAGACAACTGCAACAACTGGAGATTCTGCAAAACTACCCCACAAAGAAGATCCTAGGCCTTAAACACTTGTCCTATATGGACAGACTCAAAAAACTCCAACTATTCTCTGTTTCATACCACCTACTTAGAGGCTATCTCTGCTTGACGTACAAAGCCATGTCTGACCCAGCTCTGTTAGAAATGATACATCTAAAGAAATCCCAATCCCTCCTCACTACATGCTCCAGAGACCTCAACCTCATTACCACAATCAACAGAACAAGCTGGAGGGACAGATTCATAACCCAGAGACTGCCCATGCTATGGAATAGACTTCCCATACATGTCAAGTGGAGCACCTCACTGGCCCTCTTCAAGAGAAATCTTGATGAGTGAATGGGAAATAGAAAATTCACCCCGGGATTACTCCAGTGGCTCTACTCGACAGAGGCACTGGGAACTAAGGTCGGGTGGGACAATGCCAGGGTAATACTATGGGCTAGGCTTGTAAAGGCTCCGGGGCCATTAGCCTAGTACACACCTATGAACCTATGAACCTATGGCTTAAGATGTGCACCTTGGAACAGAACCCCTGGAGATCAGTAATGTTCTAGGCCAAAGGGTGTTAAGAAGGTAAACATTACAAATCTCCCTTTAAAGTTATCTGCTCTCAGCTTTCTCTACAGAAGCTCCACAAACCAGTGAAGTATTAGTCAGGCAGGCAGACCAGCAAAACTACAAACAGTCTTGTGCTTGCCCTGTTAAGGTCGTTTTGGTTGTGCTTAACCAGTGCATGTCTGTGTGCATTTGTAGGCCTCAAATATTGGAGAAGAGGGAAAGGGAAAGAGACCATATAAATGAAGTATTCCTGGTGTGAAGTGTCAGTATGGCTCACTCACTTTTCGGAACATCTAGGCCCTTTATCTTATAGCAGGATAGGAATAAAGTGCGGGAATGCAAAGGATTAATTTGTAAGTAAAAGGTAGGATCTGACTGTGACAAGGAAAGGGAAAACATAGGCTTGTAGCTGGCATGGTGCAGCAGGGGTGGAACCTGAACAAAGTGGTTAAAACTGCAGGGAATCCAAGCATGGAATAAGTAGGCCATTGGGAATAGTATGAATAGTGGACTGAGTTGGAAAGATTATGGAGTAGGAAATAAATAGGAACACGAGGTAATAAGATGACAGGAGAGATAGGTGTGCTGAGTGGCCCATGGAAAAGGGAAGCACTGTTAGAAGACAGAACAGGAGAAAGTGGGTTAGACGACAGTGCAGGAAGTTGGACAAAGGAGGCCATACAGAAAAGAAGAGGGGGATTAATGCAGAAGAGCTGACTCAGAAACAGGTTAGTCCAGGAACATAAGACTCCAGAGAGAAGGGAAGACAACCAAGGAAAAGACAATTATGAGGCATGGAGGACATAAAAATACATAAGAGATTCAGGGAAAAAGGTGGACTAGCAGCAAGCCAGGAAGAGGTGAAAGGAATAAAGGAGGTAATGAAGTTAAGAGATGTAAAACTGAAAAGCAAGTGATTAGGCATGTCTGGAAACATAGATAAGGTGCTGATAGTAATCATCCCTTTGACCTTAGGATCTACACTTGTTATGTTCCCAAAGTATGGAGCGTTACAGTTGTAGTGCCTTTCCATAAAAGTGGTCCCTCTACTGACCCCAAGAAATAGAGGCCTGTGAGTCTCTCTAGTCCTGTTTGCTAGGCTCTGGTGTATGTTGTAGCTATACTAATAAACAGTGACATAGGTAACCTTATTTCTCTGGATACACACCAGTTTGTCTTTGTATAAAGCAGATTATGCCTAATGAATCTGGCTGAGTTCTTTGAATGGGTTATTGAGACCAAGCATCAAAGATATATTATGCCTAACCAATCTGGCTGAGTTATTTGAATGGGTTATTGAGACCAAGAATAAAAGATATACAGTCCACACTGCTTATCTGGAGATTGCCAAGACGTTTGTCAGTATCTCCCATTCTACAGTTATTTACAAACTCTACCAGCACAGCCTCAACCCATACATAGTTTGTTGGATAGGTAATTGGCTGTTTGAGAGAACTGGGGATGTTTAACATAGAGAGAAAAATTATGCCAGTAGTGCCCCATGGGGGCTCTATCCAAGGCTCCTCCTCTGTGCTTTATATTTCTGTGACATAAAGGCTGATATCATGGGACTGTGATTAACTAACTTGGGGAGGCCATCAAATTCCATTTTCTGAAATTCATATTCTGCAGTTGGACCAATGAATTAATAGTGTATTATAAAGAAAAGCAGCAGAGTTTTCTTTGGAAAATCACTACTGCTTACCATATAGAAAACATTCCATTTAAATTTGGCACAGTCCTCAGAGACTTGGGCACTTATGTTAATAACAGATTCTCTTTGACCTCCAGTCTCTGTGGTGGTTACACACTCCTACCTACCTTGCACAACTTATCCTTCACACTATCTTGTCATGGCTACAGAGGTGCTTAATAGGATACTGAGCTGTGAGGATCTTAACAAGTCTGGCCTTCTGTTCTCATGGTAGTTTTTGGCCCTTATACTTTAGGTAGAAATAACCCAGATACAGTCATAACAGGGATATTTTGGGAGATTTACACCCTGCCCTTAGCCATTAAGTACAAGGGTACTGAACAAGGGGTGAATTTCAGTTATTTATCCATTCACTCAAATTACATTTCACTAAGGAAATGAAGTATGTTGTTTTATGTGGAATGGAAGACAATTCCACAAGCAGAATTCTTTGTGATACATACCTATCTATCCATCATATTTATGTTGCTTAAGGGTTTGAGATCCCTTGAGTGTGTGTTTATGTCAACACTGAAGCTGTGAATGGATAATACATTTGAAAGGATAGGGTCTGTTGAGGCTATAAATGTGAGGCATAGTTTGCCTCTCAGTAGTTTGTATGATACTGAGAAGAGGGACACGTCTGTGAGATGGTCCATATAGATTTTATGATTTAGTCCCTGCCTTTTCTTAGTGAGGAAGTGTCGTGGTCATTCCAGTTTTGACAAGTGTTTAGAGAAGTACATACCAAAAGGGAAATTATAATGAGTGATAAGTGCAGTGGAATGACTGCATCCCTGACCCTGAGCACCACACCCTTAAATATAAGTTGTGCTAAGAAAAAAGGCCTTCCTTATGATACTAGATATGTGTTAATCAAAAGACACTTTGTGTCAATATAGGTTCCTAAATCATTGACTATGGCATGAATTTTCAGGGGTGCGTTGTCAATGTGATAGTTACATGGGATGCAATTATATATTCCTTGGTATTTAGTTGGTATTTACTTCTAGTACATATCTGCAAGCAGCATTCAGAAGATAAATATGAGCCTGATAACAGCAAACAATACATATCCAAAAATCAGCTCAGATCACCAATGTGGATGCCAATGCATAAGATTAATATTTAATAAAACATTTAGTTTTAGTCCATAATTTTGACACCAGATATTTTTAATGAGGACACCAAATCTGCAGTCATCTGGACATGACCAAATTGTAACAGTAGCTCTGACCTCTGAGAAGTAAATATCAAAGAGGAGTGGCCCAAGGACTAAACCCAGGAAGCTCATCACTAGTAACACATATTTTGGAGGCAGTAGAGTTGCCCACCCTTATTTCCTGGGTTCTGCTTATGAGCTAGTCTGCTATCTAATGAATTACATAGAGATTTACATTTTTATCTAAAATACCTGAGTGCAGGATGATACTGAATGCTTTTGTGCAACCTAGATATGAGGTGTATACTGATTTTCTTTAATTCATTTCTACAGCAACTTTTTGAAGATGTCAACCAGGTTAATTAGTAGAATCTGCCTTTGATGTAGCTGAACTGGATTGGGTTAAGAATCTGTAGATTACCTACATCATAGATTATTCATCCCATAATGATCCTTTCCATAGCCTTATAGATGAGGCTGGTCAGACTTGTGGGTCTATAAATACCAAATTCCATTGAAGTTCCACCTTTGTGCAAGCAAATGACTATTGTTGTCCTCCAGTCATTTGGTATGAAGCCTGTTCTGAGGCTATTGTATAGCCTCTGTTGGAGGACTGAAAATTCCGGTTTCTTTTTTTTTCAAACATCTTTATTAAATTTTCACATATGACAAAGTCAATCTTACATTTATATAAATGAAAAACATACACACTGATGCCACTTTGGTTCCAAACAGTTTACATCACAGACACCACTGAAACAGCTGTAGTTGCAAACATTACACAACACTTATAAGCCATCCAGTAATTGTCAGTTAAGCATTATATGGCTCATTCAAATCCTGCCTCTTAAACCTCGTTCCTGCTCTGTATATATTGTTCCCACAATTCCCATGTTTTCTTATGTAGTTTGCTCCTTCCCTTTTCTAAAGATCCCAATTCCATTTGTTTTATCTCTGTCACTATAGTCACTACTTCTAGTAAAGTTAGTCTAGACTTTGATTTCCATTTTCTAGTAATTGCTGTTTTGGCAGCCACCATAATTAGACTCAGCAAGTCTTTACTATGTGTAGGCAATTCCGATTCTGTAGCATACCTCAAAAAAAATCTCCCCAGTCAGTCTAATCTGCTCACCCAGCATCTCCAAAAGAGCAGTCTACAAGGAAACCCTAGAGTCTGCCAGCTCATTACGCACCCAAAAAATATGTTCCCAGCTACCTCTTTCTTGCCCATCACACCTCCAACATTTGCTATCCACCTGAGGAAAAATACTTTGGAGTCTACTTGAGATATAAAAATACCTATGTAAACACTTCCAGGCAAAGATCCTAATATTTGGGAGGTAGACATATATCCCCCATTGTCTCTTTTGAATTGCTTATACAATCCATCTTCCCAATCCTTTTTACACTCATCTGATTGATTCTTATAATTATCATGCAATATTTTATATGCAAACAGCAGCTTCTGTTCTAGATTCTATTAAAATCTCTACCAGTGCAGGTCTTTCATTATGAGCCCCCTATTTCTTTCTCTTTGCCTATACTCTGAAATCTATCCTTGATAGGGAAGACAATCTCTGACCTGCAGTTCAAATAAATTCTTGGCCTCTTCCCTTTCTACTGCCTTTCCCTTTCTAGTTATTTGCTCCCAATACCCTGATTCCTTTGCCAGTTTTCTCCAATAAATTCCAGCCCCCTCTTGCCTATTATCTGCATCCCTGACCACAGTCATCCCTATCAGCAAAATCTCTTTTCTCTATTCTTGTGCTGGTTTGGTTCTTAGAATACTCCCTGCTATTTTATGAATATAATACACTGCATGATTTTGTTTGTTCTCCTTAAGAGTCTGCAACCAAAATCCCAATCTCTTGTTATTTCTTGAGCTTCGTCCCTGTGTCAGCATAATTTCTTTCCACTTTGAATTATAGTTTTCTTCTTGTGTTATGTATAAGAGCCTTACCTATGTTGCTCTAAAATACCCCCTCAAATTAAGTAATCCTAGTCCTCCTTGTTCTAGTGATAGAATTACCTTTTCCCACTTGACCCTTGCTATCTTCCCTTCCCAGATAAAATCCTTCAACCTTTTTTTAATTGATATCTACAACTGGTTGACAAAAGTATGCCTGACCTGTGTATAAAACTAAATGGACTAAAACATTTTAATGGCTTGTATCTTAGTATCCATATCCAAATAACAAAGCTTCCAGTTTTGCAAATTTTGTATTATCTTCGGTTTAGTCTCTTTCCACATATCCTTAGCTGCCACCACAGAGTCATTTTGAATTCATACTCCTATACACTTCATTTTATCATGTCCCCATAAATTTGGATTTTGTTGGACCAATTTGTGTGTGGGTACATAATTTACCGCTATTGCCTTTGTTTTTGCTTCATTAATTTTGTACCCCAAGAAAATTTGAAACTGTCTTAAAATATTCTGTAATGTCGCTTTCTGGTTTTGTCATGTATTAAATAATATCATCTGCAAATAGATCTGGCTTTTCCTAACTACCATACCAATTATATCCTTGAAGTTCGGAGTCCCTTATTTTCTTTGCCAATGGTTCTAAATATAATGCAAACAACATGAAAATTCCTGTTTCTAGCTGAGTAGTGAACAGCCTGGTAGGTTATCTGGTCCCATTGAAGTAGTGTTCTTGGCCTTAGATATCACCTAAAGAGTTTCTTCTTGGTAATTTCTAGAAAGGGAGTAGATGTGAGTATATGATCTGAAAATAGTGGAGGGGAGATGAGGGTGAAGTTTAAATAAATTTGTCTGCTAGTAGATTGGCAAAGTCCTGTGTCCAAACATGTGATATAACTTACTACTAGCTCTGCACAGTGCTGGACATTGTCGCTGAGATTTTTACCTAATTTAAGGAAGCTCTGTGGTTATCCTTCACTTCTGTGGCTATTTTTTACCTCGTATATGGCTTTGGTTGATTTGATCAGGGACCAGATTTTCGTATTTACTTTAGCAAGAACATTTATGAAATCTACATAGGTAAATTTATTTTTCCATGCAGTGTTTTTTTTTTCTTTTATTATTGAACCTATTTTATATTAGGGTTCCACCATAGATGTTTATTTTATTAATTCAGTGTTGTATTTTCTGAGGGGGACAGATGCATCTATACAGCTTTTTAGATGTGCATAGAATTTTGCAATAAGGTGTGGCTGTCAAGATGAAAGAGGTATTTGAAATGAACAAGATCATCACTCAAATTTAGTAGATTTGCCTTCATATATTCTCTTAATACTGAGGTATTGGAAGTAGCTTCCAAGCTTCAGTTTATTGGTGACTATGACTGATTTATGTCTGATTTGACCAATAAGTAAGTTGCAATTTGTGATAGTAGGATTTTGTCACTCTGGTTGGGGTGTGGATTAATTGGTCTAGAGAGTTTGTGCTGATGAAGTGAGACATTTCTGGGCATACATGTTTGGGTATGTATAAGTCTCAGTTTATGGAAGGGGGTAGTTGAAGTCTCCTAGGAGAATGGTATTTGACTTAATATATAGGGACTCCATATTAGTTAAATAGGAGGTGTGGTCTGAGGAGGGCATAGAAGTTGTTCATATAGTTATCCTTGATACAATAAGAAGTTTTGATAATAGTAAGTTGGATGTGTAGGAGTTCCAGGTCATTATCTTGTCTAACAAGCCAGGATGTGAAATTTCTTTTAAGAATATGAATATACTTCCATTATTAGTGCCTTCGTCTAATGTGATAGGCCTGAATGTGTGACCGGCACTGAAAACCTGCAATGATGGAGTGTGCTAGTTGGTACTGAATGAAGTCTCTGTAATGGTACATATACCAATGTTTTCCAGAGTAAGGAATGCTTGTAGTGAGTGGATTTTTGTGTTAAGTTTCCTTGGATTGAACAGAAATACCTTAATGTTATCCAGATTCTGTTTAGTTACGTTTGAAGCTTTGGTAGACTGACATTTCCTAAAAAGCCAATATGGTGGTGGATAAGAATTTAGCCAATATATATGAAAGCCTTGGGGGTGAGGGGGAGAGATACAGGACATTCCTAGCAAATGAATTAGGACTGCCTACCTCCTTTAAAACTGATATATATTTTGTACTCCTTTTTAATGATACCAGAAGCTATACCAGTTATAAAAAACAGTAGTCCTGTGTTTCTATTTTGGCATCATTCTTGTTGATGGTAGCTGCTCAAGGCCAGGTGCATACCAACGCCAGACACACATTCTGAGAGCTCCAGCATGTCTGTCTTCAAATAGTCCAGGGAGAGATATCGCAAGCCATTTACACCTGTGTGTCTTATGTCCATGTTAGATATGTACTTGTGGTGGAAAGATTTGAATGCTTGTATAATGTAACAAATGACTGTGAACCACTCCTTGCACAGACAGGTGAGTGGTACACTTGGGGTGCCTCACTGTAGATTCACCGTATGGGCTTAATAACTGAGTCAGTGTGATTCACAGATGCATGTTTCATGATGGGTGCTGCCTGTGTTATGTGTTTATGAGGGTGGTGAGGATACTTGTTTCTTAGGTTACTTTTCGGAGGCCTTCATGGCTTAAGCAGGTTACTTCTAAGAGTACAGCATATGAATGATTTGATCTGAGTTGTATGTGGTTCGTTTAGGGTATAAAAGTACAGCATATGAATGTCTATGTATTTCTTCTGTGCTGTGTGTGATGTTGTATGATACTGACAACCTGCTTGTTGTTTGTTGCGGCTCCATGTGGGAATTTTGATTCCAATAACATTTTACAACTACATCTATTACACTCTGTGCCTGCTCATTAAAGCAATAGGTGGTTGTCAGTATGATCATAGTATCATAGGAGGTTACTAGGTTAACTGCCCTAGAGCCTTTTTAAGCCTAGCCATTCATGCCCAGTTTTTCCAATTATAAATACCCACTACCTAGAATGGATTTGGTTTATGCCCGTGCCTTAGGCCATCTACAGACTGCCCCTCCCATCCAAAAGGTTTACTGGCAACAAAGCAGGGTTGAATTTGCAATTTCCCATCTATTGGTCCAAAATGCTATTGAATAGGTATAGGGAATAGCTCTATTTAACATGAATGGAGAGTCTGCTCCAGAGAAGGGATGATTTTTGAGACACATACCTGTCCCAACAACATGTTTCATTTAAGATGAGATTCGGATCCTTAGATTAGGTTATTCTAGTGCTGTTTGCTTGGTGAATGTGTAGCAGATCCATAAGAGCTGGATCAGAGAATGCCTTGTAGGTTAGGCATAGATCACCCCTCAGTAGTCTGTAAGAGACTGAGTACAAGGACAGGGCTTTGAGGTGGTCTGCATAGACTATATTATTTACACCCTGTATTCTTTTAGTGAGGAACCTCTGTGACAGCTCCAGCTATTGCAAATGCCTGGTCAGTTACATGCAGAAGGGCGCATTATACTCGATTATTGGTCTAATGACGGCTGTGTATAGTGGAACTATGATTTTCTTTGATCTGGATTCCATGCCCTCACTTATAAGTTGCATCACACAGAAGGATTCTCTCACTACCACGGATACCTGGTAATCAAACTTCAGGTTACTGTCAACTTGAGTTCCCAAGTCCCTTACCACTGGCTCTACTCTTAGGGGAATGTTATTAACATTATAAATTACAGGAGTGGTTATTTTTCCAAAGGGTATGATTATGCATTTATATTTGGTTCTGGATCAATTATTTGTGTCAGACATTCCTGGAAGATATCTATATCTTTGGGGGATTCAGAGATTGCACCCAGCTTGCAATCATTAGCAAATCTGGTCTGCCAAAGGCCCTCTACACTTTTACTAACTTCAGAAAAGTATACTCCAGGTCCCAGTACTGAACCCTGTGGGGCAATACTAGTAGCAGGCCTCCTGGTGGATATGGATTCCCCCACCTTAACTTCATGAATCTTATCTGTGAGCCATTTGGCTACCCATTGGGTGACACAGGGATTCATGCCTAAATCTGTGAGTTTGTCTATAATACCTAGATGAGGTATTGTGTCAAATGCCATTGCCAGGCCAAGGTAGACAGTATGAACCATTTTGCCCTTGTCTGTGTCTCTAGTGATCTTTTCAAAGAAGTCTACAAAGTTTAGTAGGCATGACCTGCCCTTGATGAAACCAAACTGGCATGGATCCAGTATTTGCACATTTCTTATATCTTTATCTGGTCCACAGTAATTCTTTCCATGGCCTTGCATATAAGACTAGTCAAACTTATGGGTCTGTAGATCCCTGGGTTTACTGATGATCCGAGTTTGTGTAGAGAGATGACAGCTGCAGTCTTCCTTTCCCTAGGGATGAAGCTTGTATGGGGATTGTGGCTGAATATAGATTCTAGTGGGCCTGAGAGATCCTATTTCAAGCTATGTAGGAGGCATCATGGGATGTAAACAGGAGACCAATTGGTACATTGTCTCTGGATGCCTATTTCAACTAGGCAGGCTAGAGAGGTGGCTGGACCGTAAAAATCCAAAAGTCCAGATGCTTACTAATGTGGGCTGTAGGTGGAGTTGTGCCTGTGAGGTTTTTTTGATATACGTTTAAAATAAACAAACAATCTAAGTCTACAAGCAAAGAGCAATGTGCCACCTAGTGTAAAGTTATCGGCCTAAAACAAGCATTCTTAAGACACTTAACTCTGTAACTAACTGGCCTGGAACAACCTTAAACCAAACGAAAGCTGTGAACTAGCCCAATTGTCACACACTGCATTAAAAAGAAACCATTTAAAAGGCAAAATGCAGTGCAGTTACTAACTGGAATTACTAATATAGGCTTAAAGACTCTTTATCTAAAGCAAATGTAGACTGTTAAAATAAACTTAAAACAAATCAAGAAATGAAATATCTTCAGTTATCTTTGTTGTTGTATATACTAGAACTATCACATATCAACAATAGCTCAAAGCCCGACAGTTGTAATGGTTTAGTCAAGGTCTAAAGAAGTTACGGTCCCACTTTATTCATCTCTTAGTAGGCCTGTCATTGAAAAGGATGCACAATTTGGCATGTAACTCACTAAGCATCTAAACAAGCTTGAAATACTTCAGTGTTTCCTTACCAAAAAGATCTCCTGTCTCAGTACCTTTAGCTATTCTGATAGACTAAAAGCCCCATTCTTCTTCTTAGACAACTTGGGAAAAGGATGCAAGTTGTTTGGTGTCAATCCACATCGCCCAGATTATCTCACAGTTTTCTTTTCAAGATGGAAGTTTACTTCAGTTATACATCTTGATAGGGCAACACTATATAAACACCAGCTAGGATTTCCATCATTGTTCAAAATGGTGATGAATAACGAGACTTTTCTGTTCTTATCTTCCTGTTCTTATCTTCAGTAGAGGAATTCCAGTTTTTGCAAAATTGTTCTTCCAGTAGAGTATACAAAGGTGAGATCAGAAGCAACTCAGAGAAAAAGCAGTGTGATATTGAAGCAAATTCTCCTTTAAAACCAGCAATGCCACATATAGAGCAGTACAGGGTTTCCTTTGCAGTGCTGTAAGGGTAGTCCACATCAGTTAGGAGAAGCAATCATACTGATGAAAAGTAGAGTGTCATTCTACAGGAATATTCCTCTCAGAGTAACAAAAATACCCTGATTTCCTCTAAAAGTCAACTATCACTGATCCAGTTTACCTATAATTTTTCTTTCATACAAGATGGTGAGGATGAGGACTGTGAAGACATACTTGACAGGATAATTTATTTATTCATTAATTTATTTTTCTTTTGTTTACCAGGTTTGTCTGTCTGGGTTTAGTCAAAACCCCCTTTACAGCAGATGCCCTGGGAGAAATATTATACATACATTTGCAAATTAGATTGCACTCATGTGAGATTAAGGACACTATTACAGTGCTGAAACTGGATAAGCAATATCCTCAGCTGCTATTTTAAGATATTCACCATGTAGATTGTAAGGGGAGCTTATAGTATGCTTTAATTTTTGGGTACTTTTTGATGGTATCTATGGTAATTGGTTGGAAGGAAAAACATTAAAGGAGTTTATTTGATTGCGTAGAGACATGAAAAGCTTGATTTGTCACCTTGTTGTTCATAGGTTCATAGGTTCATAGGTTGGTACTAAGCTATAGGCCCTAGGGCCTATACAAGCCTAGCCATAACAATTCCCTGGCTATTTCTTTTGGTTAATATCTGCATAGTCTGTATAATGCAGTTATTGAATTGTTTGACTATGGTATCATTTTGTTTCCGGGTAGTGTTGTCACCTCACAGCAAGAGGTGTCCATGTTTGATTTTTAAATGGG
The DNA here is from genome assembly GCF_019279795.1 of Protopterus annectens. Classification (NCBI taxonomy): domain Eukaryota; kingdom Metazoa; phylum Chordata; order Ceratodontiformes; family Protopteridae; genus Protopterus; species Protopterus annectens. Next base: position 311,165,501 of record NC_056747.1, on the reverse strand, counting down.
GTGCCTTCTGTGTGGAGTTTGCATACCCTCCCAGTGTTTGCATGGGTTTTCTCCAGGTCCTCTGGTTTCTTCCCACATTCCAAAGACATGCAATAGGTGGACTGGACACTCTAAATTGGCCATAGGTGGGAGTGTGTGGTAAGGAAGATCTACCACAATAGGGCTGGCCGCCTGGCAGTGTAAACCTTGGCTCTAGATGATTGTTGCTGTAGAAGTGACACACTGACCCCATGTGGAAAAATGGGAAAAAGAGGTTATGGTTTAATGGATGGATGGATGGATGGATGGATATAATTTTGTTTCTGTGTGTTTAGTGTTTTCTGTGTAGCTTGTCCTGGATTTATTGATGGAGGCACAGAATAGTGTTTGATTATTAGTGTGTATGTTTTGATTGGTTGAATAACAGATTTTCTTTGACAATGAGTTGTTTTGTTAGAGTTCTTAATTGTCTAATATGCTAGTAAAGTGGGAGCTATTTTTTTTTTGTTCAGACCTCCCATGCGTTGTCTCTTTGTTTCATGAGTTGATAAGGTATGTTCTGTATGTTTGAATTCATTAAAGTCAGAGACATGTTTCCCCAAAACACCATTTTTTTCTGGATGTATAAGGATATTATAGTCTCTTTTATTAAACCAGTTCAGTGTAGCCCCTATGTCCTGAATTACATTTAGTTATTTATTAACTATGTGATCAACATATGAGTGTTTCGTCATTGTTAATAATTCTCACACCTCACAGTTCTACTTTATAATCTTTCTATGGGTCCACATTAACGTATTTCTTGCAGCATATAATACTGCAAGGTTGGACTGAAATGTTAAATGTTCTATATTTCAGGTCAGCAGTCAAACAGTTATTCATTTTAAGGTGCTATTTTTAACATGTATTTTCTTTCGGCCTTGCAAAACAATCATAGGGCAAAAAATAGTCATTCTCCAGTGGAGGGCTTAATTAACCTTATCTATGCTGAAAGGGATAACTAGTATTCCTGTGATGATGCCAGATGACTATGATGCTCTGTATGATTAGTAATAGACTGATCATGTCTAACTAGCCTGCAAGGGGGCTTCATACCCACGATGCAATGGATCCTGAGAGATTGTACATGAAGATACTATGAGTGTGTATGTATCTGCCATGTTTATGCTGAGACTAGAAAATAAATGTACAGTGCTTCCACATGCAGTTATTGGTTTGTGCATTTATTTGAACACTTGTAGAACGTATCCCATCATGACAGTTTACTTCTGATCTAGGTTACTGTTGTTGATTGCATTTCATCCCAATAGTTAGGTTTATATTTTTCATGTGTGTGTAATATTATTCATTTAGTAAAAAGAAATTAGACAAGGCAGATAGCTTAGTAGTCTCCCAAAGTTCTGTACCGCAATACGTGAATTGTCAGTAAGTCTCCTGTTTTTACTATTTTATGTAAAAGTTTATAGAATATCAGCTTGTGCTGAGTTTTGTATCATACATTGCATCCTTTGTAATTGTGTAGCACTGGTATTATAACTAGTCATTTGTAGGTTGTCATTGTATATAATGTTCCCTGTTTTTCCATATTTTCACTGGCCCCAGGTAATAGATAGTTCCAGTGAGTTTAATCAATGTTCATGTTTTCAGTTCTCATTGCTTACTGTTTTGTGGGTTTCATGAAGTTTTTACAGTATACTGTCACAGGTGTTACTATCTACGTTTAAGTGTCATTAATGTACTTTTAAGTATATATTGTGATGCTGTGGTGCAGCCCTATGAATGGCAGGTATAAAAAAAGTCTCCTATAACATTAGAGGTCTAGGTACTCCTGCTAAATGAAGAAACATGCTCCCTTTTATTATCTCCCATATGGTAGACATAGCATTTTGCAGAAGACCAGGTTACAAGTTGTAGAAAGTAGACCTGAAACAAAATCAGCAATGGGTTTGCAGAGAATACCATACCTTTGTACATAATTCTCTGAGAGTAGTTTCTGTATTAATGAATAAGAATCTAAAGATGGCAGGAGGACAAGTAATGTATTGATTTGTGTAGTAGACAGTTTTTTTTTTGTTTTGGACTCCTACAATTCTTTTTTTCAAAACAGGTTTATTGTTTTAACATATAAGAGAAATATCATAACAATTTTATACAAGTAATTAAAAATAGGTATTATTATAATATTCAACAAAACAACTAAAGTATTTACAAAGACATCCACTACAATCAGATCAATTAATTAAACTAAAATACCATGCTATTGAAATTAAATTTTTTTTAACAAATTTTGTAAATTATCCCATACAATAAAATAAGATGTTTTTTCTATTTGTTCTAGTCCTAATTGTGTTTATTTCCATATGGCACACTATATTCATAACATTTTTAAATTCATTGAACGAAGGAGGTGTATCTGAAATCCAATTTCTAGTTATTATTTTCCTAGCCACTGCTAGAATAGACCATAACAAGGGAAGCTTAACCTTTTTAACACTTTGAGGTACAGGTGTGTTGAATAATATAAGAGATTTAGAAATAATGAAATTATCTGTAAAAGGAGCCTGCAAAAATTCATTAATTGACTTCCAGTATTCTTTCAATTTTATACAGTCATAAAACATATGAGCCCAGTCAGCATTAATTTCTACATTACATCTCTTACATAGATTATCTTTATTATTTATTTTATTCATCATCAAAGGTGTATAAAAAGATCTATGTAAAAATTTCCATGTATAAAGTCTCCAGACAATGGAAGACGTAGTTCTATAAGCAGATTCCAATATATATTGTTTATCTTGTTGATTTGGTGGGTCCCCATTAATAGAAGTGAAATAATTCCAGTATGAATCTACACTGTAAAATGTTTCTTGTCTGATAACTTTATGTATGTATGAAAGTTTACCTTTATCAGAAACTTTATGTTGTAAATTTAATATCAAGTAATCAATCAGTGTTGGAATAGATTCTTTAACAGTTATAGACATTAAATCTATTCTATTAATGAGATGTTGTCTAAAGGTCTAAACCTCTAACCAGTAAGTTTCTCTTAGATCAAATTCTTGTTTTAAGAAATCTAGATTTTTAACTTTATTATCAGATATCAACTGATACCAGTACTTTAGATCATTATCTATAGCTAAATGAGTTCCTTCAGATGTAGATGACAAAAGCATACCCTGAGTATACATTATAGGAAATGCAATAAAATTCCATTCCCTATACTTAGGGTGCATGAATATAAAGTTACGATAACTAATAATAATATTTAATGGGTAACAAACCATATGTTTAGGTGTAATAGGTGAAGTACAAAATTCCTTTTGTAACCATAACATGGAGTTATTTACAATCATATTTTTATGTGTTAAGGAGATTTTCATGAAGTGTATACTAATTAGCTCCCAATAATCTTTCCATTTTGTGACATATGACTGATCTATTAATAAAGTAATAACTTTTACAATAGAAGAGATAGTATATAAATTAAAGTCTGGAAAAGAAATACCCCTTGAGACCAGCTATTAGTATGTTTCTTTAATGCAATCCTAGGTCTATTAGGTGCCCATAAGAAATTTAACATTAGTGTGTTCAGTTTCTTGATAATTATTTTTGTAGGTGGAAGTATTATTGATTGTATTAAGTATAAAATCTTGGGGAATATTATCATTTTAATAATTGTAAGTCTCTCCTCCATAGTAAAAAACATATTATTCCAGGTATTAAAAAGATTTTGTATATTAAGAAAACAGGGATTATAATTATTATATAGAATAGATTTAATATCTTTAGGTAGTATTATACCTAAATAAGTTATCTGACCTGAATTGGGTACATATTTAGTAAAATCACTAATGAGAATATTTTTTCGTGTATATATAGGTAGTATTTTAGTTTTTTCTTCATTGAATATTAAACCAGAAATACTTTTAAAATTCATCATGTTATCAAATAGAGACTGTATAGAAGAATTAGATCCTGCTGATGTAATTAGAACATCATCTGCAAAAAGTTGAATTTTGGATGTTGTATTTTCATCTATTTCAAAACCCTCTGTGTCAGTACTGTTTCTGATCAAATTAGCCCAAGGCTCCATTACTAAAGTGAATAATAGTGGAGAAAGTGGACATCCTTGTTTTGTACCTTTAAGAATGGGTATTTTTGTGAAACATATGTTCCTACCTTAATATAAGCCAACGTTCCTTTGTATAAATGTTCAATTAGATTTACAAATGCATCCGAGAAGTTTGTGCACTTCATTAAGGTAAACAGATAGTCCCAACTTACTGAATCAAATGCTGAACTTATATCAAGACTAATAAGTGTTAAATCTTTCTTTTCCTATTTGCAAAATCTATTACTGTTAAAGTTCTTCTTATATTATCAAAAGTATTTCTATTTACAATGAAGCCTGTCTGATCTATATCTATAATGCCGGAATGATTGTCTTCAATCTATCAGCAAAGATATTCATAAACATTTTATAATCAACATTAAGTAATGAGATGGGCAGATATGAAGAACATCTAGTTGGATCTTTATTAGGTTTTAAAATTGGCGAAATAAATGTATATTGCCAAGATGGGGGGGGGGTTATTAACTCAGTTTGGGCCAAAATAAAACCTTATGTATTAATGAATATGTATTTTTAGAAAGGATTTTATATATCTCTGGTATAATACCATCATTACCCGGTGCTTTATTTGATTTAAGCTTATTTATTTGTGTAATAACTTCTGTATATGAAATACCCTTGTCCAATAGTTTAATCTGTTGTTTATTAAGCTTTTTATTCATATTTGTGGTTATAAACTCCTTTATTTTATCTTTAGGTTCCATGTTAATATTATTATGGTTAATTTTGTGAAAGTGATTTCTAAATTCATCTAGTATTTCTGGTATACTAGAAACATTCTTCTTTTTCCTTAGAGAAAAGATTTCTTTGATATGGTTTTGTTTATTCAACCTTTTTGTTTTATTTTTAAGTCTGTGTAAGTATTTGGGGCTTATTGAATAAGACAAAACTTGTATTTCTCTAAAGTTATTTTAACTTTATGAGTTAAAATTTCTTTGTATTTCTCATTTAGTTTGTTTATTTCTTCAATAACTTTCTTGTCCATAATATTTTCTTTATTATTATGTTTATAAGAGTCTAATTTACTTTGAATATCTAACAATTCCTTATCCCAAGATTTCCTTTTATAATTATACCATCTGATACTTTGTCCATATAGATATGATTTTAAGGCATCCCAAACATAAACAATGGAGACTTCAGGAGTGTTATTTATGTCTAAAAAATGTTTTACTTCTGAAAGTATATATGCTTTATAGTCTTTTAGTTGAGTTAAGTATGCTGGTATCCTTTTGATCTGAACATTATGAGTATTTTTTATCATGAATTCAAAAACAATTGAATTATGATCAGATATAGGACATGAAATGATTTTGGAATTAATTAAATCTGTTACCATCTGGTTAGAAATAAAGACCCTATCTATTTTTGAATAAGTTTTGTATCTGTTAGAAAAAAGGTGTATGGTAATGATTTTGAATCTATCT